>NC_051082.1:30967757-31210257 GCF_004664715.2 Peromyscus leucopus
GTGCAGGCAGCAGAGGCCAACCAAGCCACTCTGCCTTCTCTGGGAAAAGCAGAAAAACAAAGTGTAGTGCGGGCTGTGTGTGCAGCAGCCTGGAGCTTATGAAGATGCTCCTCAACATAATGCCTGGCGGAAGGATCGCCCTGGCTCTGGGCCACGAAAACCCACGATGAGGAAAGTTTCGCTTTCTGTAGTAGACCTCCTGGAAGGATCACCCTGGTCCATGATGCCACTGGAGACCATGCTGGTGTCTGTGGTCCACGCTGCTGCCCCGGCCCTGAGGAAGCATGAGATTCATGTGGATATATGTGGTCTGTGCTGCTGACTGATGCCTTGGTGATGTCCTCGGGCTTTGCTGCCTCAGAGGGCCTTCTGGGCGTTAGTGGAATATGTAGACCCTGGAGGCCATGTTGAGACCCGTGGTTGGTGCAGTCACTGAGGGCCATGAGTGCATCAGTGGTCCTGATACAGCCAGGGGTCATGCTGATGTCTGTGGCCAGCAGTACCACTGAAGGCCGTGCAGATATACGTGGTCTGGGCTGCCGACTAAAGCCATGCTGATGCCTGTGGGCCATCCTGAGCTGACCCTACCCTTCGGGAGAGCTGAGTCCACCCCTGGCCAGTAACTGGTCATTGCCAGCCCCTGCACGGGGGTGCCAGCGGTGGAGTAGGCACAGGAGAGCTGGCCCTGCCCATCCCCAGCTGCCACATGGCTATCCACAGCAGATGGCTTCTGGCTGGTGGAGAAAGACACATCTTTCCTTGGGACGGCTGGTCCCTAGGAGTTTGACCGTGCTCCAGTGAGTATATAGACAACACAAATGAACTTTTAAAATGTTTTATCTCTCTATTCTTTCTTGGGGAGGGTTACAGGTGAGGGGGAGAAGACTGGGGTGCGGGGTGCATAATGTGAGATTCCCAAATAATCAGTAAAAAAAAAAAAATACAAAAACCCTTGATAATGTTATGTTGGTGGATCTTGAAATTAATGTGCCACATTAATTTCTTTCTTTCTTTTTTTTTTTCGAGACAGGGTTTCTTTGTGTAGCTTTGCGCCTTTCCTGGGACTCACTTGGTAGCCCAGGCTGGCCTCGAACTCACAGAGATCAGCCTGGCTCTGCCTCCCGAGTGCTGGGATTAAAGGCGTGCGCCGCCGCCCGGCCAGCCACATTAATTTCTAAACATCTTCCTTTGAGCCTGTGAAGAAAACTTCTTCATTTGCTGTGTTTTCTTCATAGCCTTGTGTCTTAGGAAGTGACGGCATTCAGGTGCCTATGCTATAGTGTGGAATTTGGACACCCACTGATTGTCTCCATAATTTTCTGTTGTGGGCTGGTGAGATGCCTCAGAGGACAAAGGTGCTTGCCTCAAGCCCAGCGACCTGCATTTGATCCCTGGGTCCCACGTGTGAAAAGAAAGAACGGATGCTGTGCTCTGACTTCCACAGATGCTGTGTCATGTGGGCCCACACGTGTGCTGTGCCATGTGCACCCACATGCATATATGCACACCTAAAAATAAAATCTCGAAAAGAGAGAGAGCGAGTGAGCCGGGTTTCCTCTGGCTCCCGGCTGTGAAGTACAGGTTCTGGTACCCAGGGCAAAGCCACTCACCTCCCATTAGAGAGAGGAGACAACGTTGGGGTCTTACAGTCCTCCCTGAAGCTACATCCACGATGATCTGGAGACCCCTTCCTAAGCGTTCACAAAGGTTCCATCATCTCCCAGTAGCACCATGTTGGGAAGCAAGCTACAGGGCGTTTAAGGGACATCCAGACCCGAACTGGAGCTATGGGACATGTGGGACCAGCCAGTTGAGAGAGGGAGAGGAACCAGCGTGGTGCTCACAGAGGAAGGGAGATGATGAGGCACTTTAAAAAAAAAGTATAGTGGCCAGCCGAACTGAGCTGCACCTCTTAAATGGTCAAGGAGGTAATTTAGTGTTATATATTTTTCTTTTTTTTTTTTTTTTTTTATAGATGTGACTTTATTATATCTTTTCATATTTTTTTTTGTCTGTTTTGAGCTTTTATTTTTTTGCTAACCCCTTATACTTTTTTTTAAACATTGTCTTTGAAATCAGTTTTGTTATTTAAACATTGAACTTCTGCTTAACAGTCAAAAAAACAATAAACTCTGTAATACAGTGCCAAGTTTCAACCTATTGTGACATTTACCCATAGTGTTATATATTTCTAACAGAATTAAACAGAACAGCAATTTAAAAAAAAAACCACATAAGCTAGAGCTGGCATTCTGCAAAGAGGTCCTTAGCTGGCAGAAGTTATCAGTGTAGTAAAGTGGAAGCTGTGTAGGGGAAACTGTCAGACTTGATGGGTCGAGAGATGGTTCAGGGGTTAAGAGCACTGGCTGCTTCGCCAGAGGACCCAGGTTTGAGTCCCAGCACCTACATGATGGTTTACAACCATGTGTAACTCCAGTTCCAGGGGACTCTGATGCCCCCTTCTAGTCTCTCTGGGTACTGCATGCATGTGGCGCCCACACACACTTTGCAGGCAAATGCTGATACACATAAAGGGGTGGTGCATTTCATTTACACTTCTTACAAGCTAGAGCTCAGTCCAATCCGTAACCAAGAGCAACTTACTAGTTCTGTTCAGTGACGAAACGCCAGTAGTTTGAATGGGCCACCACGCATATGAATGCCATGGGAAGCAGCAGACACCCCCCACAAGGACGTCTAGCCCCCAGGTCCTCACCAGAGACAGTTCAGCACATGTCACTGGCAAGCAAGTTCCATCCAAGGAGTCTACAGACAAGTAGAAGGACCCACCCACCGCGGGCACAAAGCCACACCTGGGTCTATTGTTTAACAGGGTGTGGCCACATCCCATTCCTTGGTGTCTGCTTCAACGGGATAACAGAAGGCACACTGTCACAGGAACTGTTTTACCAGTGGGGCCGGCACAGACTGCTCACCCAGAGCCCGAGGGTAAAGAGGAAGGCGACATTTTTGGAGAGACAGCCAGAATGGACACATCCAACTCTCCGAGGTGACCTGGGAGCTCTGGTATGCCTGGAGTTGTGCTTAACCAATAGCCGAGCAGCTGTCCCCACCCAAGCCCCACACAGGAACTCTTGCTACATCTTGCAATGGCTTGGTGTCTGTCCCTTAGGGAATTCACACAGCATTTACCCATCGATGTAACAGTTTGCAAGGTGGGGCATTTAAGACATGACGAGGCCAGGAGACCTCGGCTCTCCTGGATGGGACTGATGCATTATTGAAATTTGTTCTTTGTCCATTGTACCTCCATCCTGAAGAGGACTGAGTGTCTCAGTCCTTTGGAAGATACAGCATCCAAGGAGTCAGCTTGAGCTGAGAATGCTTGGCCTTGTTGCTTCCTGGATCACGGACTCCCCCGCTTGCAGAACCATTGGCTGGTGTTTTGCTCTCTATGTTACAGCCCGTGGTATTTTATTACAGCCCAAGAGAGGAAACTGACACACTCTGTTCCCTCCAGTCCTTGGCGCATTGAGGCTTCTCAAAAGGTCCCATTTGGGGCTGGAGAGATGGCTCAGTGGTTAAGAGCACTGGCTGTTCTTCCAGAGGTCCTGAGTTCAATTCCCAGCAACCACATGGTGGCTCACAACCATCCATAATGAGATCTGGTGCCCTCTTCTGGTCCCATTTGCAGCCAGAAAAACTGAGGCCCGGAGTGCAGAGCTGGGTATGTCCCCTTGGACCTCTTCCTCCCACTCGTCCCGCCCCCTCCAGCACCAAGCAGCACTGACTCTCACAGCATCACTAACTCCAGTTGTCCGAGGCAGGGCGCATGTGGGAGGGGGTAAGGAGGAATGGTACCATCTCAGGGGAGCACACAGCGGTGTTATGTGGATACACAGCTGCCACCCTAGGACAGAGCTAGTGTCTCAAGCTCAGAGGAGCGGCTTGCCTAAGCCCATAAAGTACATCAGCTTTGTACCAGCTAGAAATAAAAAGTCACTCAGGGCAAGCCAAGAACATGGCTCTGCCCCAGGCCATCAGCTGGTCTCTAATCCACTGACTGCTGATTCTCAACCATGTTCTGACATCTGTGAATGTAATATTGTCCATTCCACACTTTGCAAATTAATTTTTTTTGAGACAGGGTTTCACTGTGTCTCCCCCTCCTGGAACTTATTATGTAGGCCAGGCTGGCCTTGAACTCACAGAGATCTGCCTGCCTCTGCCTCCTGAGTGCTGAGATTAAAAGCATGCAGCACCACACCCAGCTTTTTTTTTTCCATTTTACGTGTATGAATGTTTGCCTGTATGTATGTGAGTACCATGTGTGCAGTAACCAAAAAGGCCAGAAGAGGGCGTCAGATACCCTGGAATTGGAGTTACAGATGGTTGTGAGCCTCCATGTTGGTGCTGGGAACTGAATCCAGGTCCTCTGCAAGAATGGCCAATGCTCTTAACCACTGAGCCATCTCTCCAGCCCCAAATTAATCTTTTTTTAAGCCCAGAAAGATGGGCCTTCAGATAATTTCATGCCCAGCTCAGACAGGCCAGGGTGTCACCTATGCTGAAGTGTCTGCACTTCATCGCATGCCAGCCTGGGTCCATCACTGCCCGTCACAGGTTCCTCCAGCCGTCACTGTCTCCCGTGAGGCATACCCCTTCCCTCTCTCACCTTCTTTCCTTCCTTTAACTTTTTCTTTCTCTCTCTCCTTTTGAGGCGGTGCCTTACTCGTAGTTCAGGATGACAGGACACACAGAAGCCGGAAGATCACAACCTAGGACCGGAGTAACAGAGACTGAGCTGCTGCCATGCGGGGGCTGGGAACCCAGTGTGAGTCTTGGAAAGGGCAAGTGCTCTTCACCTCTAAGCCATCTCCCTAGGAACCACCCCCTCCAATCTTTCTATTTTTGCAAGAAAAAGCAGTCACTGGGATTTTGGTGGAGGCAGCACCGGCCTCCTGAGAGTGTTCCGTTTCCAGTCTGAACACAGGCAGGTCCTCTCATGTCCGCCTGCCTTCAGTACTCTCTGTAGCGATCCGTCTTTTGCCTCCTTGGTGACTTTATTATTAAACAGCTGTCTTCATCAGGGTGCTTATTCACCGAGTATGGTCAATCCTTCACTAACTAGCTCCATTTCTGCTACAGAGGACCGCACACCACACACTGACATGGGGTGCGGCTTTGCATTGCATGAATTATTTTCCCATTTGAAACCCGGACTTTCACTCAGGTGGCTTTCCAACCCACGCTGTACTGAAGTATCTGATTTGTTCCATTAACTATTCACAGAGTCAACTGGGGAGACGTTGTTATTAATTTCAATGGAAAGCTATAATGCAGTTCTTTCTCTGTAATTGCAGGCCCGCGGTCTAAAGAGCTGGTGAAAGCTTTTAATCTGGGGCTTTTTTAGAGGAGAATGATCAGAATTACATTGGGCATCTTTTGAAGGTGCATAATTATCGAAACCTCAATGACAGTGGCGTTCAGAGAGCCCTATACCATGGATGCTAAGCTCACATACAGGAATCAGGCAAATTGCAGTCGTAGCTACTCACGGGTGGAGAAATGGCCGTGGAGAAGAGGGCAGCGGTGTCTACACACCGTGCTTTCCAGTCTGGTTACAGATCTGAGGCTCCCTGTGCCACACAGCACAGGGCTATGCCCATCTCTTGGGGTTCGTATGGCTGTGAGGAACAACATGGCCAAAAGCCACTTGGAGAGGAAAGGGTTTATTGGGCTTAGTTGTCTCAGTCACAGTCCATCGCTGGGGGAATCAGGGAAAGAACTCCAGGCAGGAACCTGGAGGCAGGAACTGATGCAGAAGCCATGGAGGAACCCTGATAACTGACTTGCCTGCTCAGCCTGCTTTCTTCTACACCCCAGGAGACCTGCCTAGGGGTGGTACCACCTACTGTGGGCTGGACGCTCCCACATCAATCATGAATCAAGACAGTGTCCTACAGACCTGCCTACAGGCCAGTCCGACGGAGGCGTTTGCGGTTGCAATCCCCTCTTCCCAGACAACTCCAGCTTATGTCAAGTTGATCAAACACACAGGCACAAAGGACAGCCCACTCTCCCAGCGTGAGCCCTGAGCAGCCTCGAGATCTCACCCCTGATTCTACAGATTAGTGGTGCAGGTAGGGTCGGACACTCCATTTACCCCCAGAGGGGGCTAGAATGTAGCAGTTAATGAAGATGTCCCCAGGCTAGATCCTGGCCACTGGTGACCACCTCCAAGCTCCTGGCTTTTGAAGATGCCTACCTACCCACGGCAGGAGAGTGGTGTAGGGAGGGAGGACCCAAGCCGACACCCCTCCTGTCTTCTTTAGACTCTGCTCACAGGCACCAACAGTATGGCCAGGGCCACTCGGTCACTGTCATCATTCCATGAGAGACAGAGCTCCACACTTCCTCCTCCCCCAAAGGAGGAAGGAGAGTGGCAGAGGAGTCCAGGGGAGAGACAGGGTATTGACAACAGGACACCTCATGCCAGGAACAGTTAAGGTCATCACCGCCATGACTGGCAGGTAGCTGGGAAACCGAGAGAAACCCTGAATGGGGAAAAAGATGTCCACTTCCACCCCAGGCTGAAGGGAGAATTAAAAAAAAAAAAAAAAAAAAAAAAAAAAACAGCATGGACAGCTGCTTGGCAGAAGGAATGCCTGGACAAAGGAGACAGGCCATGGGGTGGCCATGTTGACCCCGTCCTCATTCAGTGGAGGAAGCGTGGTGAGAGCGAGTAACTGCTGTGGATGCAGAGCAGAGAAAACACTTCATTCTAAGCCGGGGAAGTCAGAAAAGTTACAGGGTGAAGCGGGTACTGAACCGGGACGGAGGAGTGACGTGGCTGGTGATGGTGGACGGACAGCAGCGGCAAGTGTGGAGAGGCAGGGGCAGACCCAGGAAGAGAGGGAGGGTGGGGTAAAGTCCAAAGGCAGATGGGGGGGGGGCAGGAGATGCATGGCCACGAAACATCCTTGATCATCATCCAACTGGCCATGAGGAGCCAGCAGTGACGTTAGGACTGGGGGATGACAGTCACATGTGTCACCTGCAAGTCCACCCAGGACATCGTTGTTCATACCTATAAACCAGCACGAGGAGACTGGGGCAGGAGGATCATCGTGAGTGCTAAAGCTAGCCTGAGCTCCACAGTGAGTTCCAGGCTAGCCTGAGCTATTTTAGGGACCCTGTTGACGGCAGCAACGACAAATGGGGCCAGAGAGATGGCTACGTGTCTTAAAAGCCTGAAGACTGGGGTTCTGTAACTGGAAGCCAGCTAGAGGCGGATGGAGAACATAACCCTCCCCCACTTAAAAACAAAGTGAAACAGACAAAATCAGGTCTGCTCTGGGCCCTTGCTGTAGAAGAGAAGGGACAAGGACCTCCCCAATGGGCGTGCTTGGTTGGCTGTAGCACCTGGGGAGGGGACAGCATCCCCAGCAGGTAACCTTTGTTGTTGTTGTTCTGTTTTGGAGACAGGGTTTCTCTGTGTGGCTTTGGTGCCTGTCCCGGATCTCCCTCTGTAGCCCAGGCTGGCCTTGAACTCACAGAGATCCGCCTGCCTCTGCCTCCCGAGTGCTGGGATTAAAGGCGTGCGCCGCCACCGCCTGGGTTTTTGTTGTTGTTTCCAGGCAGTATCTTTGGAGAGTGAGAAAAATAGTTAGAAGCTATTCGATTTTTCCTGAATAACTACCAAGCAAATTAGCCACAACCCAGCTTGAAGCTGGTGCCCTGAATGTCAGAGGCTCGCCTCTGCCCTAGGGGAGATGAATGACTCGCTGCGAAGGTGACAGTAAACAGGGGTGGCAGGGAACTCTCCTGTCCCCCTCTGATTTCAGCATGCTGCCGTATTGGCTGTAGCTTGTTGTGCTTCTAGGTATGTGGACTTAGGAATTCGTTGTTGTTTACAATTAACTAAGGTAAGCTTAGGAAGAAGTGGATAGGTGACTCAAAAGGACAGCAGCAAAGAAACCGGGGATGGAGAATCTTAGGAACGCCTGGGAAGTGGGCGGGGCCGCAGTGTTTCCCGGTCCTAGGAAGAGCTCTTCCTTAAACATGTTAGGTTCTAGGTTGGTCTTAGCTCATCCAAGGTATATTTCAGAAAAGCCACAGATCTGCCCTCTCAGGAAAACACTTCGCTGCTGTTGTTTTGAGACAGGGGCTCACTGCTGAGCCTTGGCTGGTGTGGGACTCTAGGTACACCAGGCTGGCCTCAAACTCACAGAGCTCTGCCTACCTCTGCCTCCTGAGTGCTGGGATTAAAGATTTGAACCACCATACCTGGAAAACATATATTTAACAGTGAATAAGAATAAAAGTTTCTGCCGGGCGTTGGTGGCGCACGCCTTTAATCCCAGCACTCGGGAGGCAGAGCCAGGTGGATCTCTGTGAGTTCGAGGCCAGCCTGGGCTACCAAGTGAGCTCCAGGAAAAGGCGCAAAGCTACACAGAGAAACCCTGTCTCGAAAAACAAAACAAAAAAAAAAAAAAAAAAGAATAAAAGTTTCCTGTTCGGAGAAAATATACAGTACGAGGACAATCTGAAAACAGGTTATTTGGAAATTGGTTATGGTAGTTTTGTTGGTAAAAACAATTATATTTGCAGTCACAATCCTTCCACAAACTCACAATGCTGATAGAACTTTTCTGATTATGTGAAAGTCCATCAACTCTCCTTCTAGTGTTTTGTACACGCCTTTAACAGTACTCAGAAGGCAGAGGCAGGGGGATCTCTGTGAGTTCAAGGCCAGCCTGGTTTACACAGTGAGTTCCAGGTCAGCCAGGATTACATAGTAAGGTTCTACCTTTAAAAGGGAAAGACTACAATGATGTCCAGACTTATGGCTAACATTCGAGGACCGGATGGATGGTTCTGCAAAGTTTAAACAGAACTTGATAATATCAGCAGCCAGTACAGACGTGGGTAGGGCGGCTAAGTCTGGCCAGCGCGGCACTTCTTCAGGAGGACTGGCCATCTGCCCGATCTTACCCTGCAGTGCAGGCTGGTGCCAGACTCACCGTGTGGCTCAGGCGGGGCTGAATCATCATGCTCGCCCCTTCCAAGTGAGGGGAGACCCAAGTGTGCACAGACACACAACAAACCAGTATGCTCACCTTTCTGCCCAGAGGGGAAGCACTCCTAATTCCTTCTGAAAAGGCAGTGCTTGATGAGGAATGAGGAGCCCTGCTTTGATGGGCCACATGGCTGGGCTTCTGGCTATCCCTGACTGTCCCTGCTGCCCTGGCTGTGCACCTAACAGCAGAGAAGGCTGTGCTGGGCACCCACCAGGCCTGGGGGACCACAAGGTCCATGGGATATGACTGCGTCCTGAAACCTGGATCTGGAGCCATTGCGGAGGCTGCCGCCGCCAAGGATCTGGGGCCTTCCGTGTGGCAGGCAGCAGGGGGGACCAAACAGCAAAGCCTGTGCCTGCCGGTGGATTCTCTTGCCGTATGAGAAGGGACACAGACATGATGGGAAGAGCAGCCTGCGTCCTGGGCTTCTCCTGTACTCTGAGCTGCACTGTGGGGGCTGGGGTCTCGGCTCAGGGTCATCCAGCTTGGATGACGGGGGCTTGAGGGGGGACACGGGGCCCGGTCAAGTATCCCGGTGCAGGTTTCCCTGGGGAGAGGCCACGCAGAAGCACTGGACATCCATGCCAAAGCAACTTGAAAACCCTGCCAATTCCAGAAACGCTGTGGCAAAGGGACCAGCAACTCTAGAAGGTGATGCTAAAAGCAATGTTCTCCAGACCGGAAGTAAACTACAGGAAGAGCGGAAGGCCAGGGCTAAGTGAAGGTGGAGGAAAGACGGGAGGGAGACGGAGCCAGAGGGGAACGTGTGCTGGAGAGCAGGGCAGCGAGGCAGCCTGGGCAAACCCTTCTGTGATCTAGTCACCGTCTGCTTCCTGCACACACACGCCAGTCTTCACTGAGGTGCCGTGTGCGTGTGCGTGTGCATGTATGCGTGTGTGTGTGTGGTGTGTGTGTGTGTGTGTGTGGTGTGGTGTGTGTGTGTGTGTGGTGTGTGTGTGTGTGTGCGTGTGTGTGTGTGGTGTGTGTGTGGTGTGTGTGTGTGTGTGGTGTGTGTGTGTGTGTGGTGTGTGTGTGTGTGTGTGTGTGGTGTGTGTGTGTGGTGTGTGTGTGTGTGGTGTGTGTGTGTGTGGTGTGGTGTGTGTGTGTGGTGTGTGTGTGTGGTGTGTGTGTGTGTGGTGTGTGGTGTGTGTGTGGTGTGTGTGTGGTGTGTGTGTGTGTGGTGTGTGTGTGGTGTGTGGTGTGTGTGTGTGTGTGTGGTGTGTGGTGTGTGTGTGGTTTGTGGTGTGTGTGTGTGTGTGTGTGTGTGTGTGTGTGTGTGTGTGGTGTGTGTGTGTGGTGTGTGTGTGTGTGTGTGTGTGGTGTGTGTGTGTGTGTGTGGTGTGTGTGTGGTGTGTGGTGTGTGTGTGTGTGTGGGTGGTGTGTGTGTGGTGTGTGCGTGTGTGTGTGTGTGTGTGTGTGTGGTGTGTGGTGTGTGTGTGTGGTATATGTGGTGTGTGTGTGTGTGTGTGTGGTGTGTGGTGTGTGTGTGTGGTATATGTGGTGTGTGTGTGGTGTGTGTGTGTGGTGTGCGTGTGTGTGTGGTGTGTGTGGTGTGCGTGTGTGTGTGTGGTGTGTGTGTGTGGTGTGTGTGTGTGTATGCGTGTGTGTGTGTGTGTGTGTGTGTGTGTGTGTGTGGTGTGTGGTGTGTGTGTGTGTGTGCATGCGTGTGCGAGCACGTTGCATAGATGAGACCTCCACAGCCAGCCAGCTTGTTTTACACTGTCCGGGGGAGTCCGACCATGGACGGCTGCCTGCAGACTGGAGAATGGACACTTCTGTCAAGAACACCGCATTTCTAAGAAGCCCCGATGACATTTTAGTCTTGGAAGTAGGAGCTCCGCCTACAGGTCAGGTGGAGGGAGTGGTGCCCTGAGCCGTTGGTGAGAGGCAGCAGGAACAGATTCCAGCCTGGCACACCGCGAGTTCTCTCGGAGGCGGGAACTTTCCAGGGAGGAGCTGCCTGAGCTGCGGTGCCCTCTCTCGAGGGCACCGTTTCAACCTTCCCTTTGCCGCCTGGACAGGGCTAACGGTGACAGGAAGATCTTGGCAGATAAGGAGGTGCAGTGGGAAGGTTGGGGCGACGGCGGCGGACTGTGACCGACCAGCTGACTGCAGACTCTGGGGGTGCTCACGCGAAGTCAAGCAAGGGCCCCCTGGAGCGTGCGTTGCTGTGAACCTGGGACTGAATCTAGCAGGCACGCAGGGGGTTCCAAGCGCTGGATGTTGTGGGGGGCCAAGCTGACGAGGCTAACCGCGCACTCTGACTTTGGGAGACTGCAGTGAGGGGCATCGACATTCCTGCACGTGAATGGGCTGTGTTTGGCACCTGGCCAGCTCTCACTGGTGGGCCATCAAAGCCAAAGAAACCTTGGCCAAGCTGGATTTAAGCAGTTGAGAATCCTGATGTATACTTGAGAAATGCCAAGGGGAGACAGAAGGCACCTCCAAGGAAGTTCCCATTTAGATATTAAAATGGGGGCTGGAGAGATAGCTCAGTGGTTAAGGTCACTGGCTCTCTTGGAGAGGTAAAATAAATCCTTAAAAAATTAGATAATGCAATGGAAAATTTGAAAGTTAACAGCCTGGACAAAAAGAATGGGTGAAGACCAGGAGTGCTGATACACGTCTTTGATCACAGGACTTGAGAAGCAGGTGAATCTCTAGCAGTTTAGGATTAACCTGGTTTATGTATGAATCACAGGCCCAGGCTAGTCAGCACACAGTGAGACACTGAAAAGATTTTTTTTTTTTTTTTTTTTTCGAGACAGGGTTTCTCTGTGTAGCTTTGCGCCTTTCCTGGAACTCGCTTTGGAGACCAGGCTGGCCTCTAACTCACAGAGATCCACCTGCCTCTGCCTCCCGAGTGCTGGGATTAAAGGCGTGCACCACCACCGCCCGGCTGAATTTTTTAAAAAGCTAAAACAAGCTGGCTTGACACCATGAATCAAGAACGCTCCATTTGTTCCAAGCCAGAGATGGAGTAAATTAGAAAGAGCCGTGCATGGTGGCACTCTCCTGTACTCAAAGCAGAGAGGAGGTTGATGTGGGGAAATTGAGATGTTCAAGGCCAGCTTGGACTACACAGTGAGACCCTATCTCAACAACAACAACAACAAAACCAAACCACAAATCACAACATAGACTAGGTTCAGCACAGCTTACAAACTAGGGAAGTTCTTACTGGACATGATTTTAACTCCACAGAGCACAATAACATGACTTCCTGTGTCTGTGAGTACCACACCCAGGATTCAACCAACCACAGAGAGAATATACTACAAAGAAAAATGTCTGTTTGGAACACATACAGACTCATTTTTTGGTCGTGATTTCCTAGACAATACAGCATAGCAACTGTCCCCACAGCATCTGTACTAAATTTGGCAATTCTAAGTATCATGTAGACATTCCAAATCTGGGGAGGAAGCATATAGATCTTCTGCACATGCTCTGCCACCTGCTATAAGGGATTTGTGCATCCATGGGTTTCTGTATCAGGGAGGGGGTATTGGGGACAGACCCCTGAAGATACCAAGTGACAACTATATGTACTTTGCTCTTACTTCACTTGGGGTAGTGTGAACTAGCAGGGCTAGCCTTATACCGTTTCTCTTGAATGGTGTTGAAGGGAGGAAAGCACTCCCCATGGGGAGGGGGCTGTAAGAAGGGGGGTTAATTACTGCCCCTGTTTTCAGTGTGGGCAGGATGTGGATAAAGGGACTTCTTGCTGCCTGTCTCTTTACTTGCTAGTTTTGTGCTGGTGAGTCACATGACCACATTTTCCATGTTCCTTGTGCATCAGATGAAAACCAGCTCCAGACATACCTTGCCAGGCTGCTCTGAGATCAGGTGAAGCGTCTGCACAGAATGCCACATGTGTGGCATCTTCAGAGTACTGGATATGGTGAACCCAAACCATGGCTTTTGTGTTAGCTACTGACCGATTGCTCATTCTTATTTTGAGGCGGAGTCCCACCATGTAGCCTTGGCTGACCTGAAACTTGCTATCTAGACCAGGCTGGTCTTGAACTCTGAGATCTGTCTGCCTTTGCCTCCCTCCCAAGTGCTGGAATTAGTCATACACCAGGACACCTAGCTGTACTTCTAGAACGCAGTAGAAACTGCAAATTTGTCTGGGGATTATGCCCGTGCGAGCAAACCGGAACCAAGGGCAGCCCTGTGTTTTCCTGGCAACTCATCCTGCCCGTCTGACTCCAGGGCTCTGTGCAGGTGACAGCCTTTTTCTCACTCCCAACACTTCTTACCACGCTGCCATTGCAGTTTGTCACAGGGAAATTACAAACCTGTCCAGACCTGTCTCATTAACTCACAGTTTTCATTCTTTGCCAGAGAATTTGAAGGCAGGTTCCACACATCACATGGCTTTTCCCACAAATGCTTTACCCAATTCTAAAAGAGTGGCCTAAGCATCTTCTCTTTAACATTTTGTCTCCCTGAGTGGCCCTGCTGCAAATGGAAACCAGTCGGTCCTCACCCCAACGTTTGAGTTCCCGGCACTGCTAAAGTGGGCATCAGGAGACTCTGTGTGTGTGTGTGTGTGTGTGTGTGTGTGTGTGTGTGTGTGTGTGTGTGTGTTCCAACACCCAGACCTTGGACAGCTCTCACTCAATGCTGGAGGTGCAGACCACAGAGACTGGAGAGGTCAGGATGCAGTGTGCTCCTGGTGTCTTAGATGGCTGGCAGGCTGAAGCAGGAGGGCTTCAAGCTTGAAGTCTGCCTTGGTGTAGCCGGCACTTGACTGCATTTAGGCTTAGCAGGGTTGGACAGGCTGGAGTCAGATCGAGGAATCAGAACAAGGTGCCCCTGGAAGACTGAGACAGTGTAGGCAGGAGTCTGGCCATGGGGAAGTCCAGGGCAGGGTGTGGGGAATGTGAATCCCTTGTGTTTCATTAAGGCACATGGGAGAATCCTGATGATCCTGATGAATCCCGTTTAGGAACACATACACTCAATATTGGGAGTGAACAAAACAGCCAGAGGGATTCTGAAAGCGGCTCTAAGCCGGGTGTGGTGGCTCAAACCTATAATCCCAGTTAATCCCAGTTTAGAGGTTCATAATCCCTAAAGTGGGAGGACTGTCCTGAGTTACAGTCTGGGTTACAGTGGGACTTGATATCAAAAAAATAAATAAATAAATAAAAACAGGCCAGGTGTGGTGGGCACACCTTTAATCCCAGCACTCTAGAGACAGAGGCAAGCAGATCTCTGTGAGTTCAAGACCAGCCTGGTCAACATAGTGAATTTTGGCTCAGCCAGGACTGTCTCGAGAAATAAAACTATTTTTTTTTCCTTTTTTCCTTCCTTCCCTCCAGATTAGACAGCTCAGTGACTCTCCCTGGAAACTGATGGATTTAAAGGTCCTAGGTCAGTGCCTGGTACACAGTAGATGCTAAGAAATTACCGAGGAGCTGGAGAGATGATGACTCACACATTCCTGTTGCAAAGGATCCAGGTTCAGTTTCCAGCACCCATGCCAGGCAACTCACAACCATCTCCAGCTCCAGGGGATCCGACGCCTGTGGCCTCCAAGGGCACCTGTACTCACATGCACATATCCACACACAGACACATACACATAATTAAAAAATAATTTTTTTTTTTTTTTTTTTTTTTTCGAGACAGGGTTTCTCTGTGTAGCTTTGCGCCTTTCCTGGAACTCACTCTGTAGACCAGGCTGGCCTTGAACTCACAGAGATCCACTTGGCTCTGCCTCCCGAGTGCTGGGATTAAAGGCGTGCGCCACCACTGCCGGCGGTTTTTTTTTTTTTTTTTTTTTTTTTTTTTAACAAACGAAAATAATAAGTTAAGAAAGATAAATGCTTTGTGTCTTGTTCTTGTCTAAACCAGAGAGTGGTCTCCCCACAGCTTCCACACGCTAACCACAAAGAGAGAGAGGGGCAGATTATTACTATAAAACAATTACTTACAACTAGATAGGTCCACCAGACGAAAATCCTGGAACGAAGGGCCAGGTCCCTGTCATGAAACACTTGGAAGTTATATTGATTCTTAAAGCTCTGTGACTCTAGAGGGGATTGGATGCCACACACTTCAGAATGACTTACCCAATTTTCCTTAATTATGTCCACAGGGTCAGCAGGGCTGCAGTAAGCTTGCCCATCGGCCTCGGGTGTCTACTTACCTCAATACAGACGCCACACAGTCAGCCCAGGATACCAAACTCTCAGACCCAAGGTCCTGAAGTCCCTCAGGCCTGACTGGAGGCAGAGGGGCATTTCCCGGGGCAGCAGCTCACAGCAAAAACACACTTTCATGGTCTTGGACCATAATTCTTTATTTTGTTGTTTTTTGAGACAGGGTTTCTCTTTGTAGCCCTGGCTGTGCTGGAACGAACTCTGTAAACCAGGCTGGCCAGATCCGCCTGCCTCCTGAGTGCTGGGATTAAAGGCGTGCACCACGACTGCCCAGCCCATAATAAAATTTTGATAAAATAAAAAATTTTTAATTTTAGCCAGGCATAGAAACATAAGCGTGCAAGCTCAGGCAGTCATGAGTCTGAGGCAGGAGGATGACAAGTTTAAGGCCAGCCTGGGCAATTTCTTGAGATCCTGTCCTGAAATGAAGACTGACTCTCCTCCAAGGGTCAGGGGTCATGAGGGGTGAGTGAACATAGAAGAGCTGGCGGATGGGGTGAACTGCTGTGGAATGTGTTCTTCTGGGCACAGTGTGCCAGCTACATCCATGAACTCACCGTGGTGGGGGCTGTCTGCACAAGATGGGGCCCGCTAAGATTCCACCATGAGTAGGGGAGGGCCACGCCTCCCTGAGGAGTGAAGCTAATGGGTGCTGGGGTGGGAGTGGCAGCCAGACTGCTCGGTGGTGCGGCCCTGGGTAAGGTGCCCCTGCTCAAGCAAATGACTCATCACAGCAATCCTAATTAAACACAACAGGGCACACCCCTCTCTCCTAAAAACACCACAGGGGATCTGTTGGGAAGTTTAGTGGGAGGTGGGAGGGAGACAAGAAGGAATATAATATATATATAATATAATCAAAATCAAAGTACATTAGGGGTATATATATGGTGTATGTGTGTGTCTGTGTGTATGCAATTGTTAAAGAAGTAATTAAAAAGTTTATTCATCAATAAAGGCTAAACATGGGGTTGGCAGTGTAGCTCAGTGGTAGGGCACTTGCCTAGCATGTGTGAGGCCCCAGTTCAATCTCCAACAGTGCAAGGAAAAAAAAAAAAAAAAAGGAAAGAAAAGAAAAACTCTATTAAACTCTATTAACAGGCACCATCTCCATCCTCCCAGTCTGGAAGTTGGAAACTGTTACCTCTCTCATCTGGAGCTGAAGCAATGGATGCTTCTAACTTTGGCACTCTTGGTCAGCCTTTGGGTAGCCCAAGAAAGTGGGCTGTGGTTGGGTTCACTGACTTAAATAGGAAGCTCTTGAAGAAACAGAGTACTGACTCAAGTCTGCAAGAGAGGCCGTGGAGGGGCTGGAGAGATGGCTCAGAGGTTGAGAGCACTGGCTGTTCTTCCAGAGGACCTGAGTTCAATTCCCAGCAACCACATGGTGGCTCACAACCATCTGTAATGAGATCTGGTGCCCTCTTCTGGTGTGTAGGCAGAATACTGTATACATAATAAATAAATAAATCATAAAAAAAAGAGAGCCCGTGGGAAACCTGGAGTCCCTTCCAGCGGGAGGGAGTCCCGCTCTGCTAACGCCACGTGGTATCGGGTCTCCTGGCATAGGTCCTTCTTGTCTGTGACAGACAGTTCAGCTTCTCTTAGGCACTTAGCAGCTCTTAGGCTGTAACTTTACTTCTTCTTCTTCTTCTTTTTTTTTTTTAAAGATTTATTTATTATGTATACATTGTTTTGTCTGCAGGCCAGAAGAGGGCACCAGATCTCATTATAGATGGTTGTGAGCCACCATGTGGTTGCTGGGAATTGAACTCAGGACCTTTGGAAGAGCAGCCAGTGCTCTTAACCGCTGAGCCATCTCTCCAGCCCCCGTAAATTTACTTCTAAAGAGCGTCTCTGTTGCCATGGAAATTAATTGGTAGTGTAGTCAAACGAAACAGATTTACGCTATAGAGTGTCAAAAGGGCTTTTAGATAAGAACCCCCAAGGGCTGAAACCATTCTCTCTGCAGGCAGAGAAGAGAGACCCAAGAGACATGTTCAGTTATTGAATTCCTAAGCTGACCACCCTGGTGCAGTCTGTGTGGCTCCATCACCAAATCTGAGCAAATGGAAGAAAAGCTGAATTATAAAATCACTCCTTGTGAAGAAGTCATGACCTCTATGCCACGCACACAGCAGGTGCCAGATAAGTTGCCGAATGACATAAGGGGTTGACCACCTCACTGTACACTTGAGGAATGTCACCATGCACTGTAAATACTCCACCTTTCATTTGTATGAGACAGGGTTTCACTATGTAGTCCTGGCTGTCCTGGAACTTGCTACGTAGACAAGGCGGGCATCGAACTCATAGAGATCCACCCGCCTCTGGCCACCTCTCATTTTCTAATATGTCTCTTTAAGATACTTACTGGCTGGAGACATGGCTCCGTGGTTAAGAGCATTTGTTGTTCTTGCAGAGGACTGGAGTTGAATTCCCAACACCCACATTGGGCAGCTCCCAACCACCTGGAACTCCAGCATCAGGGGGTCAGATGCCCTCTTCTGGCCTCTTCGGGCACCAGCACAATGTATATATACACACACAATGTACATATATACACACACAATGTACATATACACACACACAATGTACATATACACACACACAATGTACATATACACACAGAGACACAAATACACACATAAATAAAAACAGAAAAAAAAAACCCCTTAAAAACAAAGAGATACTCGTTGCTTCAGCTCTGAGCTTTTCAAACCACATCCTAGCCCAATCTGAATGGGATGTTACTGAACTGTGACGTGGGCACAGGGTTTGGGGGAGGGAGAAACATCCCTGGAAGCGGAAACCCACGTGTTCAGGCCGAATTTTAACCACCCATTTATCTGGCTAAAGCTTCAGACATCTGAGGAACTGTACTGTAGCCTGCTGTAAAGTACAAAGGACTAGAAATCAAATTCTGAAGTCCCAGAATTAGAAGAAAAAAAAAAAAAAGATTAACAGCTGGGGCAGAGGGAGGATTTGGCCGTTTGAAAACCGAGTCACATTGCACAGTACTCAAGGAAAATTAAACCCTCTAAATCAACTGCTGTGGCCTGGGTAACTGTCCCCAGAGGCCCACGTGTCCTCAGACACTTGGTGCCTGGCATCTGGTGCCACCGGGAGGGAACGGGACCTCGGAGGAGTGGGGCACGGGCAGGATGCTTTGTCAGCGGGGAGCATGCCCTGGATGGCGCGTCTTTGGTCCCTGCCCTTCTCCTGTTCCCGTCCTGATGTCAGGTGAACAGCATCACACACCACATACTTCCTGCCAAGATATGCCGCCTTAACCCAGGCTGTCTGAGACTCTGGGCCCAAATCAGCCACTCCTCTGCTGGGGGGTTGGCTCTGGAATCTCGTTTTAGAGCAGCAAAAGGAAGCTGACTAACGCAGGCTGACTGCCCCCTTTCTCTGTGTGTCTAAGGACATCTGAAAGCTGGTGCAGGTCCGCTCCGCCACGCCGCCTGTTCCTGCTGGAGGGCAAGAAATGGCTTCAGGGGCCCCCTCTCCGCTCAGGAGCCGTGGCTGGGTCCTTCAGGCTGGGCCACAGTCCACTCCACTGCACTCTTCCGGAGGTGCTGTGGGGACTCGAACTCACGAACGCTGTTTGTGCCACTTTCCCAGGGCTGCTATGGTTTGGGAACAGTCTCCTCCGACTGGGACTGAGCAGCAGAACTGTGGCAGCTGAGCCCGAGAGGGGACAAGCAGGAACTGCCACAGTGCTGCTGAGGTGGCCTGGAGGGAAGTGGACACAGGAGCCAAGCCAGGAGCCAGGCTGCGTCCTGGCCAGCTGACCTAGCCTTCTTACATAGCCCAGGCGTGTCCGTCCAGGGACGGCACCAGAGGCCTGGGCTACTGTGTGCTCTTCCACTAATCAATGGATCCACTGTGCTGGGTCCTGTCAATCAATCAGGAAAACGCTCCACAGACACGGCTGGAGGCCACTCTAAACCCAGGCAGTTCCTCAGTTGAGGCTTCGTCTTCCCAGGTAACTCTCGAGTTTGTGCCAAGCTGATTGTTGAAGCTCATCAGAACAGTAAGCTAGACTGGCGTGCTCAGAGTCAACCAGAAGCACTAAGACGGAAGGACAAACCCCACAGTCAAAGGACCCCGTGAGGACAACGCCTGCAGGTGTGGGTAGAAAGGATCCGGTCACATGTTGTTATGTCAGGGTTATGAGGAGGAGCTTGATGATCATCGCATTTCAAAATGAGAGTAGGCAGTGGTGCACACCTTTAATCCCAACGCTTGGGAGGCAGAGCCAGGCAGATCTCTGTGAGTTCAAGGCCAGCCTGATCTACAGAGTCAGATCCAGGACAGGCACCAAAACTACACAGAGAAACTGTCTCGAAAATAAACAAAAACAAACAAAATTTTAAAGAGAAGTCACAGAGTGGGGTGAGATATTTGCACCCAAAACAATCCACTACATAGCGTTGGGGATTTCTATAAAGCGGAGCCACAGATGGCTCGTGAGGAAAACCGTCCGACAGGCTGTTCCCCAGAGGTTTCCAGGGAGGCTGGACCTTTGAGAACACGCATGGCCTCACCAGAAACTGGGCAAGTGTGAAACGGTGAGGTGCGGCGTCACCGTTCCGTGTGACAGAGCCAAACGTCGGACAGCACGACGTCCTCGGTGCAGGGACAACGGCCCTGCCTGGCGGCCACCCTCCCCAGCGCAGTGTGGTCTAACCATCAGAGGAAACGGAGGCCACGTGACGTCAGGGCTGCCTGGCGTCACGGTGAATGCTGTGCCAAGGAAACATGAGGTGGGTTCCCATGTCACTAAGGTTAAATTAATTAAAATGTTTCTAGTAAATCACATTTGAAAAAGTTAAAAAGACACTGGTGAGGTTAATCTTAATAATGCAAGTTAGTCTTAATGCACTCTATAAAACCCAGTACAACCCAGTGCATCCAAGAGGCTGTCCTTTCAGCATACTGCGTGGCCACGCTACAGGGATTCAACAGCCACACCCTGGACAGACAGGGCCGGAGGGGCTGTGCTGAGAAATGTGCAAGGCTCTAAGGGGTGTGCTCTGTCTGCAGGGGGCGGGGGTGTGTGTGTGGGGGAGCAGGCAGTGAGGCTGGCAGCTGTGAACAAGAACACGGCCCTCGGATGAACGTCTGCGCCGCTCTGAAAAGGATGGCGTGCATTTCCATCCGGAATGACCATCACACCATTAAACAAATCTGAACAATTCTGGAATAATGCAAACTGAAGGCAAAGAACAAACCCAAACATTCAACTGAAAGTATTTAAATGAAAAGGTGCAAATATTTCAACAGT
This sequence comes from Peromyscus leucopus, assembly GCF_004664715.2. Classification (NCBI taxonomy): domain Eukaryota; kingdom Metazoa; phylum Chordata; class Mammalia; order Rodentia; family Cricetidae; genus Peromyscus; species Peromyscus leucopus. The sequence goes on from NC_051082.1 coordinate 30,988,271, forward strand.
AACAGACTAGGGACAAATTTCCATTATAGAGACCCTGACAGAAAGCCACGGTTTTCTTCTCTAAGATTTTCATGAGAAAAACAATATTTAAAAGCACTTTTTTTTTTTTTTGCAAAAATATTCACCAGACCACCAGGTTGGACATACTTTTATATATAACAAAGTGGCAGTTATGACATTGTTGGATGGCCACTCCCCAAAGAAATGACAGGTTTTACAAAGTCTTTAAAAAGTAGCAAGGTTGATTACAAAACTGCATTTGGGGAGCAGGAACCATTGTTTCCCGTCAATTGCACTTCAGCATCCAATTGCTCCCCAGGCGATTGTCCCACAGCAGTGCTACCCGGGGCACCCCTCCCCGGTGGGCTGGCTGCATGGTGACCGCAGGCAGCTAAGAGGTGAACGAGACAGTAGGAACTACTGGTGCCTCATCACAAAGAGCTTTTTAAACTATAAATTTCAGTGGACTCATTAGCGATGTGGACATAAGGCCAGCGATGTACTGTGAAGGAAGTGTGCTCACTCCAGCACCATGCAGCAGTCCGTATTCTGATCATCAATGCCATTTATAAAGACATTTTCCTCTTATTTACTTTCTCATTATGCCTTCTAAGGGATGACTGTATTGAATAAAGGAAAACATAGTTTTCAAAACATTAAAAAAAAGAAAAGAAAAAGTAAGTTTAGTGACCAACAGCTAAAGATATTAATACCTAAAATCTACTATTTCAGATTAAAAAACAAAAACAAAAACAAACAGAGTTTTTTGGTCTCTTGGGGGAAACTAAGGACTTCTAAAACACACAGGAAAAAAATCAAAGGCCCCCTCCAACTTAGCTGTGATGTGTGTATCGAACACAGTAATGGTTTTTAATCACCTAGTTCAACTGCATAAATCACAAAACATCTCCAGACAAGATTGCTGATAAATATAAACTCTAGATATGACTTTTAGAAGAACATCTTCAAATTTTTCCTACATAACAAAGCATTCCTTTGGAAAAGAATCTTCGTGCTCCTGGGCCATTCCAGCCAACACAGCTTTGCCAGCCTGGGACAGTCACCTCCCAGGCCGCAATGTCCCTGAATAGCATTATTTTTGATTCTCTACTATTCTAACCACAGTCCATTATTTAAAAAGAAATCTCGCTAGTGGTATCAGATTCATGTCTTCATTTAAGCACTGAGGATGGAAGCAGAAACAACCCAGAAGGTCACCTTATAAACGGTATAAAAGTTTGAAATGTTGGCACCGATGGAGAATGAGTAAACCTGAAACGGAGTCACTCGTAGCCCTGCCGACAGACAGGGCAGGGTGCTGCCAGTGCCGCACCTGGCTGCCGGAGATGCAGGAAGTGCAGGTGTAAATCGTTTTATGACCAAGCTTCTGCAGGCGGGGACGCCGCTTCCAGCCCGCTGGGTGACAGTCTTGACAGGCTCCGGGCACTGCCACGGAGGGCGGCCACCGAGGAGCGCATCTGAAACACAAGCTCCCGGCGGGACACACAGAGGTGACTTTAGTGCTTTGGCCCTGTGTCTGTAGCCGCGCAGAAACGCCACGCCAGGGGGACTTCCTTCAAGAGGCTGCAGAGGAAGCAAGACTGGGAAGCGGCGTCCAGCTCTATACGAGGCTGCCGGGCCAGCAGATGACCGTCAGGGTGACCTTGTTCCTTTGTTCCTTCAACATGGGCACCAGAGCAGAGTGACTCATGCCCACAGTCGACAGCCCATTGACGGCCACGATCATGTCTCCACATCTGAACAAAACACAAACAGAAGCGGTGTCACTATCTCAACGGCGTCACAGACACAGTCCCAGGGGGTTAGCATCAAAATCACAATTCTGCCCTGCTTAGCGTCACCAGCCACGGGGATTACCAACTCTGGAGTCACTTCTAAGCCTGTACTCTCTCCTTTACCAATCCTAACTAACCCTGAGCCAACCTTCCCATACCTGCTGGGGACTACAGGACATGGAGAATAACTTATTTGGGGAGGCCATCTCTCTATTAAGTGCCAAATCAAGGCCGGGGAGAGGGCTCACAGCACGAGCACTCATGTGCACACAGCCCCACCCCCCACATTAAAAGAAACACCCGGCTCTCAGTGTTGCGTCTGATACCCTAAGTTAGGTAGGGTACCGTCCACCCTCTGTTCAGAGCTCACTACATGTGGGCACTGCCGTGGCTGCCCATTCACGGATCTCACGTGAACACAAAGTCAGCAGACATGAGCCTCAGGAAAAATAAAGCAGCCCCCTCCGACGGCAGGACGAGACCTGCACGAGCTCTGCGGGAAGTGCTCGGAGGCCACTGCCGTCCTCCAGCACACTCGAATGGTGACTTGGGCTCACACCTGGTGTGGATAAATGCTCTGTGGCCCGTGTGTACAGTTTCCGTACAGAACAACGTCGTAGCTCTGGGAGGGGGGGAAGGAGCCACGGACGGTGAGAACGCAAACGAGCGTGGCCGTGTTGAGGTCACACTCTATTTACGACACAGACGGCAGGTATGCGTGCTGCGCCTGAGCTGGACCGTGCCAGGATGAGAAGCACAGCCACATCGTTAATGACCAAGACTCACTTCAGTCTCCCATCGTAGTAAGCAGGGGTTCCTAAGACGATGGTTTTAATGAAGAAGGGCTGATTGGTGTGGTTCTCTTCATAGCCGCCCACAATACTGAAGCCCCAGCTTCCCAAGCAGCTTCTTCGGAGGACGATGTCACAGCAGCTGTGGAGGGCACTGTCAAAAACACAGAGAGAACTCACTCGCAGGCTTCTCCCTCTGCTCCGCTTCGTCACGGCACGTGTGGAAGTTCACGTCTCTTTGACCACATGGTGAGCGTTTCGTGTTTGTGTGCGTGTGCACCAGGGTCACGCCCAGAGCCCGGCCGCACGTGCTGGGCGCCTGCCCTGCCTGCCTGCGCTATTTTCTGACCTCATTCTCTGCACGATGCACGCAGACAGGCTCACCTTCTCCAGCTGTTGTGTCTCCCTTGCCACTGGAAGACGTGAGCACACGGACACCCTGACGGCAGCCGGCTGCCAACGGCACCGTCAGCGGCGCCCCGGTTCCAGCACTGACCCCGCTCACGGCACCGTCAGCGGCGCCCCGGTTCCAGCACTGACCCCGCTCACGGCACCGGCACCGTCAGCGGCGCCCCGGTTCCAGCACTGACTCCACTCACGGCACCGTCAGCGGCGCCCCGGTTCCAGCACTGACTCCGCTCACGGCACCATCAGCGGCGCCCCGGTTCCAGCACTGACTCCGCTCACGGCACCGTCAGTGGCGCCCCGGTTCCAGCACTGACCGCACTACTGCACTGAGCACAAAGAGGCACAAAAGAGGGGGAAGGGAAGGACAGGAAGAGATGTGGACACAGCTACACACACACACACACACACACACACACACACACACACACACACCAACACACTGACACACACAAATCCTTTCTTGCTCTGCCTAGTGTACCATAAAATGCTACAAACAAAAGTTAGACGAGGCAGCCCCTCCACACTCAGGCTGGCACAAAGACAGTTTAAGGAAGCACCAGGACAGCGGGATTTTTCAGGAGGTTGCCGCTCTGACTGCTCCATCACCTGAGGCAGGCCCCCGAGCCTGCATAATTTGGGCAAGCAGCTTCCAGCCTCTCTTCTTTTTTTTTTGGAGACAGGGTCCTACTATGTAGCCTTGGCTGGTTTCAAATTGACAGAGACCTACCTGCCTCTGCCTCCCAAGTGATGGGAGTAAAGGCGTGCGCCACCACGCCCAGCTCCCATCCTCTTTGGTCAAGCGCTCTAGAACAGGGGTTCTCAACCTGTGGGTCATGACCCTGTTGTGCCAAATGACCCTTTCACAGGGATCACCCAAGACCACTGGAAAATATAGATATTTACATTATGATTCATAACAGTAGAAAAATTACAGCGATGGAGTAGCAATGAAAATAATGTTATGTTTGGGGGCCTGCACACCTTTAATCTCTGTGAGTTCAAGGTCAGCCTGGTCTACAGAGTGAGTTCCAGGACAGCCAGGGCTACACAGAGAAACCCTGTCTCAAAACCTGCTCCCCCGGGCCCCCAAAAAAGATTCACTGCTCTAGAATGACTCTGATGACCCAGTTTAGATGTAGCTCTGTAACAGTTTGACACTAACCATTTACATCTGTTTTTCAAAAAGGATTTACTTTTATTCTATGTGTATGGGTGTTTGCCTACATGTATGCATGCGCACCACATATGTACAGTGCCAGGGGAGACCAGAAGAGGGCATTGGAGCCTCTGAAACTAGAGTTAAAGATGGTTGTGAGCTGCCATGTGGGTGCGGGAACTGGACCAGGGTCCTCTGCAAGAACAGCCAGTGCTCTAACCACTGGGCCATCTCTGCAGCCCTGATCTCCAGTTCCGATGCGTCGATAAACACGTATGACATCATCTTTGCTGCCGTCACTCCACAAGGTCCTGCTATGTCTGTGAGATGTGAGTTCTAGGCCTTATAAGTAAAAAAAAAAAAAAAAAAAAAAGCATGAGAACAAGCCAGCAAACCGGGCTATCAACAACTAAAACCCAATACCCATGGCGTTCTTGCTGTTCGTCATGTGACAGACCTGACGAAGTATACAGTGAGCGCAAATGCTCCTCACTGTATGCTACCCACACGAGTTGGATGACTCAGAAACTGGTGCATTTTCCTGGTTTATTTTTATTTAAGAACCATCCGTCTCATTCTTGGCTAATAGTCAAAAACGTTTTGTGATGCTTTTTATAGATAATGAGGATCTACACTATTTTAGATACAAATCACCATAGTCACACACGCTCTTTCTATCTCAACACCAATGTCTCCAGGACCCCGCCAGCCAGCCACAGAGCGTCTGTCTCACTGGTCACACCTTTTTACAAAAGGATCATACGTGCTTGGCTAGCTTGGGCTACAGAGTGAGATGCTTGCTGCCTCAGAAACCCCAAATTCTGCCTTTTCAAGGTAAGGCGGCTCCGTGGGTAAACGCCTGCTGTGCAAGCATTAGGACCTGAGCCTGGGTCCCCAGACCCCAGAAAACAACAACCAGGAGTGCTGTGGAGGTGTACCCGTGTACACCCGTCATCCCAGCATGGGTACAAATGCATACTCTGTCCCCTTCAAAAAACAAAACAAAACGAACCCCTCCTCAATGGGAACGGCCAAAAGTGTCTTCTTTTTCACAAGTAGATACAAACCTTTTTAGCTTAGTTGTTATTAAATTTACCTAAAACTTGTAATAATTTGATTGCACTTTTCCATAATTAAAGCCCTGCCTCCCCACTGGGTGAGTTAACTGTGTAACATACTGATAAAGGTTAAGAAAATATGATCACTCTGTAAGATAACAAAAGACGCTCTTGGTACCTTGGCAGCCCGAGCCACATGATCCAGGACGGAGACCAGCTGGCATCGTACTCATTCTCACTGAAAGCACCTGGCTGCTCCTCTGAGGTCTGGGCGGTCTCCTCCACAATCTGGACTTCCAGGGCTTTGAGGACGACGGCCGGACACGCAGCACTGGCTTTCAGCATGGCCACAGCCTCGCTATGACTTAGATTGGTGAGGTCAATGCCGTTGATATTCAGCAACACATCACCTGTGCCATTGGGGAAGCCAGAAGAACGACATGAGCTCTGGTTTGCGAACCAATCAACAGGTCATTTTCAAGAACTCAGATGGGGTGAATGCTGTGGAATAATCCTTTGTACACTGTAGAGATTTGTCACTCAAATTGGTTTAATAAAACACTGATTGGCTAGTAGACAGGCAGGAATTATAAGTGGGACAACCAAACTAGGAGACTGATGGGAAGAAGGGTGGAGTCAGAGAGATGCTAGTCACCCACCGAGCAAGCAGGATATGTAGAAAATGAGGTAACAAGCAATGAGTCATGTGGCAAAGCATAAAGAGAAATATGGGTCAATTTAAATGTAAGAATTAGCTAGTAACAAGCCTGAGCTATTGGCCAAGCATTTGCAAATAATATTAAGTCTCTGTGTGATAATTTAGAAGCAGCTGCCAGGAAGGGGAGTGAATAGTCAGGACAGGAAAACTTCTGACTATATACGGCGGCCCAACATGGGGCAGGAATGTCCACATAAGACCTAAAAAAGCTTAAAAAAGGATTCTAAACAAACAAAAACAGAGTCAAGCACTGCTTCTTGGTAATTGTCTTTTATCTGGTAGGTTCTGTTTGCTGGCGGTGAGTAGAGTCATGGCTCCTTTAAGAGATGGCTTCCTGGGTCAGTACTAGCAGCAAAAACAGAGTGGCTCTTTTCAGTGGCCATGCTGCCAAACACTAAAACATTGTTTATGAGCAGCGGATGGCATGCTACGTGGTGGCGGCATGGACCCAAAAACTCCAGAGTTGGGCCAGAAAACATGGGTCTCAGAGCTGGTGGTAAATGTACCTCAGCCATGAAACTAGCCTTTCAGGGAACCAAGGGGGAGGAGCCAGCCACCAGCACACCATGATCTAAATTACACAGCAGTTTAAATTTTGCCCATGCAGACAAAAAAGGATTATAGACATGCAGTAAAGACAGATTCAGATGGAAGAAACCTCTAAACGGGTTACAGTGTGTTTAAAAATGTACAAAGGCTTGGGAGAGAAAAGAAAAAGAGGACAGACAGTCATAAAAAAGAAAAGTATAGTTTTAAAATAATAAAACAAAGTCCTTAAAAAGGGAGTAAAGTAATATAAAATAAAAAAAGCCACATAAAAATAGAAAATACACAGAGAGTCTGAATCCTGTATGTTATTGTGTTGTCATTGAATTTTTTGGCTGCTAAGAAACACTGGCTTATGAAACTGCTAGATTAAAACAATATGTGTGTGCGTGTGTGTGTGCGCGCGCGCGTGTTTTTGAGACAGTTTCTCTGTGTAACATTCCTGGCTGTCCTGAAACTCACTTTGTAGACCAGGCTGGCCTGGAACTCACTAAGATCCACCTGCCTCTGCCTCCTGAGTGCTGGGAGTAAAGGCCTGTACCACCACTGCCTGGACAACCTATATGTTTTAAAATCATCTTGATTTCAAAATTTAAGTCAAAAGAGATGTTGCTTTGGGAGAGATTATGCTTTTGTTTCCACAGGAAATGAGAGGCTATGGATTCATTCTGGATTAAGGAAAATCAGATTTGATTGAGGAAGATCCCCTGAAATCCTGGCTACAGACATTAAAAAAAAAAAAAAATCCACGAAAACTACAAAACAGGTAACATATATTTGATCTGTTCAAACACATAACAAAAAATAATCTTGCCGGGTGGTGGTGGCACACGCCTTTAATCCAGCACTCTGGAGGCAGAGCCAGGCGGATCTCTGTGAGTTCGAGGCCAGACTGGGCTACAGAGTGAGTTCCAGGAAAGGTGCAAAGCTACACAGAGAAACCCTGTCTTGAAAAACAAAAACAAAAACCAACCAAACAAAAAATAATCTGTGGCTGACTTGTGTACAATGCACAGTCTATATTTGTATTAATACAGATATGTATGGTATCTTTAAAAGTTTGTGTATTTTCAGAGCAAGGAAACCTGGATAACCCAGGTGATCCAAATCCAACACAGCTTTAAGGCTGCTGACTGAGATGATTCAGCCTCACAAACTACTCCAGCCAGGACTTGACCATTATCCTGAATTTTCTTAACCCCATAGATTGGTTACCAGTGCCCCCAATCAGCAGGAAGTAGTCAGGATAACTACAACCACATTTCCAAAAAATGGATTATAGATGCTTATCTTTGTTTAGGGGGGTTGGTTGCAAATTATTATTGGTCATAGAAAAACAAAACAAAACAAAACAAACCCCCCTACTAATCAAAGTACTGAGATTCAAAGATCTCTTTCTAAAGGAAAATAGGGGGATAGGATATAGAAATGATTAGATAAAAGAGTAGATTACTGAATCTACTTTAATTCTGTTATACTGTATGTATATTTCTAATCTTGTTTAGGGTATTATGTTTATTCAGCTCATTTAAAAATGTAATACATAATTAAGAAATACAAATTTCAAAAAAACCTATTTCATCTGTAATAGCAAACTTAGTCATATTAGGTTTTCAAGGTCATAGAGAGATATATTTCAGATAGACAAGCAATCTTCAAACACTTCAAAGACTTACAGAATATGGCATTTAAAATGTTTTAAGAACTTAGACTTTTCTCAACAGTGAGACATGTCTGCTCCTGGCAGCACCAATACTACAAAGCGGATGATAGGCATTGACGAAACTCCATATGGAGTTTGTTTTCTTTATGGCAAAAGCTAGCTATGTGGGTAAAGAAACTGCCCTTGCCTCACTTGCTGACAGTTACTGTCCAAACTGGACCAGCAGGACACAAGAAAGATGACTGCCAACTTTGCCAAGACAAGGTAGGACAGTCCTTCAGAATTCCCTGCTTCACAGGAAAGTCTGTCAGACATTCTAGGCCTGTAGGCCAGAGTTGGATGTCCCCATGTTACAGAGGAACTTTGGGTGACTGTCCAGGCAGCCTGAAGTCCCTGTCATTAGATAACATTTCATCCTTCTGGAGTCTTTTATGGAGTTGAAGACTAGATAGTTATAGTTATCATTTTCCTTAGTTGTGACAGAAGGTAAATTAAGTACAAAACTTTAGACTTACAAAGATAAAATAGATAATAAAATATTTTCTCTAATTTTGCCATATACAAATAGACTAGATATTGTAACTGTAATTCTTACTTGATAACTGTTTTTGTTGGATATAATTTTACTATGCTAAAGCTAAAACCTGTCTTTTTAATTAGACAAAAAGGGGGACATGCTGTGGAATAATCCCTTTATAACACTTGAAGATTTGTTACTGTGATTGGTTTAATAAACAAGCTGACTGGCTGACAGTCGGACAGAATAAGGTTTGTTGTTTTGAAAGCCAAATTGAGAACGCTGGGAAAGAGAAGGGCGGAGTCTGAGGAGTCGCCAGCAGACACAGAGGGAGGATATGAATGTTCAATGCCAATAAAGGTACCGCCATGTGGCAGAGGGCAAATAAGAAATGTGGGTTAACTTAAGATGTTAAGAGCTAGTTAATAATAAATCTGAGCTATTGGCTGAGCATTTATAAATAATATAAGCCTCTGTGTGGTAATTTGGAAGCAGCTCTTGGAATGGGAAAACTCTGCCTACAGATGAAGATGGGTTTTTAATTATTTGTGATTTTCTGCACCACCAAGGGCAATTTTTCCAGTTCACAGAGAACATTCCACAACAGTTCAAAACTCAAACTAATGCCAGACTACAGAGGGAAAACTGAAGCACCGTGTAAGGTCTGTGTCTGAGTCACTATCCCTCATCGCTGTGCACCAGGGTGAGCACTGCTGCTCTCCACAAGCTTCAGAGAGCTCTGCAGTGCTTTCCGATGCCCAAACGGTTTGATCCTTTGCTCTTAGAAACAACTTTAACAGATTCTATTTAATATTATACAGTTTTATACACAGAAACAGCCCCTTGCTTGAGGGGCAACAACAACATGTTTGGAATGAAAAAGAGCTACAGAGATTATTAAAAAATAAAAGGGGTTAGAAAAGGTTAGAAAAATTCTGAAAATAGACATTTGTGCTGCAATGGCTTCAGAAAATCTCCCCTTATTTATCATCTATCTTTCAGATTATTAAAGCAAAGTATTCTCATTACTGAAAACTTAGGAGAGGCCACTCTGGCCACCAGAACTCCAGATTGGTGCCTAGCCCAATCATCTCCAGAGAGGCTTCTTCCAGCAGCTGATGGGAGCAGATGCAGGGACCCACAGCCAGACAGTAGGTGGAGAGACCCCAAATTGGAGATCATTAGGTCCCTTCCTCGGAGCTTGGGGAACCCCATGGAAGACGGGGAGAAGGACTGAAGGAGTCAGAGGGTTGAGGACACCATGAGAACACGGCACACAGATTCAGCCAAGCGGGGCTCACAGAGACTGACTGGGCTATCATGCAGCATACATGTTATGGTTGTTAGCTTCGTGGCTTTGTGGGTCTCTTTAACAGTGGGAGCAGGGTTGTTTCTAACTCTTTTGCCTGTTCTTGGGACTTTCCCCCTCCTACCGGGTTGCTTTACCCGGCCTTGACACACGGGTCTGTACCTAGTCTTATCGTACCTTGTTAACCGTGTTCAGCCAAGGTCCCAGCAGGACACAAGAAAGGAGGTGGGGGTGGGGCGTCAACTAGGAGGGGTGGAGGGAAGGGAACTGCGGCCCGGGGTATTACACGAGAGAAGAATAAATAAATAAAAATAAAAAAGACAGACCTCACACAGCACTGTAAGTTACACACAGCCAAAGGAAAGTAGTTATTATTAAGTCTTTTCTCACAGGCTCAGCAAAAAGCCCTGAGATGAACTGCTTTATGTTTTTGACGATGCTCGCAGAGTTGGAGTTGTTGGTTTTACCTTCACGAGTAGAAGGAACACAAGCTCTGTTCTTCCTCTCTGTTGCACTTCCTATATGAACGCTGTACTATGTAATGTGTGCTCATTTTCACTGTACCCTGGACCGTTTTGCTCAGAACCAGCGCAGGCTAGGGTGCTGACATCCCTGTACGCTTCCGTGTCTGCTACATTGCTGGGTAGTGGCAGATGCCTCGGACCAGGAAGGGCTTGTGGGGAGGCAAAGCACAGATCTGCGTGCAGAGCACACAGTGAGAACGTATCAGTCACATTAGTGACTCTGGGGCCACTGTTTGTGAAGGGTGTGGTTGTCATAAACAATCCTTCCGTATAATCCTTGAGGAAAGGTGGGGTTTAGATTGTTATTTTGTGTAATTCAATTTTTGAGAGCATTACAAAAATAAACAGATGGCTATGGACTAAAAAAAATAAATAAAAAGGAAAACTCAGAAGTGCACGCACACACACAAAACAAAAATATAAAACAAAACCAAGAAGGAACTGAAATGTCACCAAATTCTACAATTGGACAAGTAACTTTTAAATGTAGTTTTGCGCCTTTCCTGGGACTCACTTGATAGCCCAGGCTGGCCTCGAACTCACAGAGATCCGCCTGGCTCTGCCTCCCGAGTGCTGGGATTAAAGGCGTGCGCCACCACTGCCCGGCTTGAACCCTCTTTTTAAAACACCCAGCTAGCAGGGCAGTGATGGTGGATGCCTCTAGTCCCAGCACTCGGGAGGCAGAGGCAGGTGAATCTCTGTGAGTTTGAGGCCAGCCTGGTCTACAAAGGGAGTTCCAGGACAGCCAGGGCTGTTACACTGAAAAACCCTGTCTCAAAAAAACCAAAAACCAAACCAAACAAACAAACAAAGAAAAAACATCCCACGCAGCTCTGTGGTCTTATATGTGGACAAAAGAACACCACCACTGTGATTCTAGGACATTTTAGGACAGGTTGAGGGCTGTCTCTCTGATGACCGGTTATGTTGAGTACTTTTGCATGTGACTGTTTTCTTGGGAGAAATGTCTATTTTTGTCTTTAAATTAGGTAACTTTCGGTTTTTACTGAGTTGGAAAAGTTCTTTACAATTTCTTGACAAGCCACGTACCCATACATAAATGTGAGACTTGCAAACGTTTTCTCACACTCTGAGGGTTACCTAAGAAACTGCTGCCTAGTTACAGGTCACAGGGCTGTTTTTACATGGGGGCTTTCCCAAGTGCTAGCTTTTGTGAAGGGAGAAGGTGGGCTTTGTTCCTGGAAAAATAACCTTTCAGCTTCAATTTTCTCCCCACATGAAATACATCAGCAGTGACTGTTAGTCTACCATGGCAACAGTGTCCAGGCACATGTTCCCGTCTCTGCACACTGACAGAGTTGTGAGGGGACAGGAGTTAACCTCTAAAATCAAGTTTGTCCTCCGCCGCTCCTCCCGTCTTCTGCCCACTCACATGGCATCTGCGTGAGGTGAGAAGATGACTTCCTGAAGCCTTGTCTCCTTCTACCTCAAGGCCCAGGGACAGAGCTGGGGCCTCAGGCTTGGGCATCGGGCGCTCCTGCCGCTCAGCATCACACGGGCCCCGGACACACTATCATGATCAGTGTTGTATTTCAGCGAGAAGACCCTTCAGCATCATCTGCTATAAGCTGGATCTTTTCCAGAATAAAAATAAGCCACAGTCTGAGAAACTGCAGGGTCTCTAACCATCATCAGGGGTAATTTTCCTAACCTTATAGAAAAATATTTTGTTTTCTATACAAGGACACATTAAAAGGTTTTTAAAAGTCACGTTTAATCTGAAACACAGTAATTACTCTTTAAAGTGTGACCTTAGTTCTGAGATGAACACGGCACGTCTTCCAAGACCCTGCCTTACCTCTCTTGATTCTGCCGTCTCGGGCGAGGCAGCCGTGGGGTGGCACGCTGGTCACGAAGATGGGCAGCTCACCGCTCTTACTCCCTCTGCCACCAGCAACCGTCATCCCAAGGGACTCATGTGGCTCCTTCTTTACAGTGATATGCTTCTCCTGGCATGTGACACACTGAGTGAGGTCCTACAAGTAAAGAAGAAATTAGTGACATGCAAGTAAAAAAGAAAAAGTGGTGGTTATAATGGACTGTGTACTTGACTCCTATGAGGACTGAAAAGCTGTTTTTGAGATAGCTGTCCTGACTGTCCTGGAACTCACAGAGATCTGGCTGCTTCTGCCTCCTGAGTGCTGGGATTAAAAGCGTGCACCACCACACCTGGGGGATATTAATACCATAACCACAGATGCTATCCATGTGCCTGTCAAAGCTCAGAGTCTGTCAGTGTTCACACAGCTAATCCCGTCACCGTAGGCAACATGCCTACCTGCTCACCATGGAAACACCAGCATGTTTTCATGGTGCCTTTTTAGCTGTAGACCAGTGATCACATTTACACAAGCAAGCCGAGGAGACCGACTTAGGCACAGCACTGAGCCATGGAGTAGCCCTTCTTGTTAATCACCTGACAGAGGCAGCCTCCCTGACAAGAAACTACAGAGGCTGACTGGGGAGGCCACTCTCAGGCTTCAGACCCCAGACACCTGGGCGTTTCCAACAGAATGACAGCCTGCATTTCAGGCTTGAAAAACGAACCAAACTTTATACTGCGTTCCGACCGGCATAGGAAAAGCCTTCCATCTTCTCAGGCTGTAACAACGATCCTCAGAGGGTGATGTAAACTGAAGGAGCGGAGCGTCCTCACCTTGTGTGAGCTTGGCCGGCTGTGAGAGGGTGGCTGTGCATGCTGCTGGCTGACGCTGTGTGCTCCTGCTCCTGCTTCACGGGTGCCATTGCTAGGCTGGGACTTCCCCGGTCTGGCAATTGTCAAATTCACTCTCTCTCCACTGGCCTGGAGAAGACATTCATCACTGTCCATCATACATGATGTTTGTGCCTTAGAGATCTGAGTGGAACGCCTTCTCCTCTACCCTCCCCTTCCCCTGCCCTCCCCTCTCTCCTCTCTCCTCCTCACTGAGGTAGGTTCTCATTAAGGAACACAGGCTAGAGGCTCCTGCCTCAGCCCCATGGACACTTCAGGATACAATGCCTGGGGACACTGCAACTCCCTATGAACTTCTTAGTCACGGCACCAAAGCCTCATCTGGGCAGTCACCACCCGGTGGCAGAAGAAGGCTAATAATTTCCAAACTCTGACACTGAAACACACACACACACACACACACACACACACACACCCCTTTAAGAGTTAAATTATTTGGAGGCTGTAGACCGCTGTCTGTGTTTCAAACATCGAGGTTCACGCATTATCACACTTGAGGTCATGCTGTCCTCGCTCTTTAAAGCACATCGGACTTACCCGATGGTTCTTCTCAGTCACCACCACAAACCTCCAACTTTACTGTTTCTCCTACAGAAACTCACAGCCTGCTTTAAGGAACTGTGATGGGAAGTAGAAACTTCAGTGTGATTAAAATGACGGATGGTAAGAAATCCCTTTATGGGCTGGAAAGGTGGCTCAGAGGGTAAAGGCATTCATTGCCCCACCCGATGATCTACGCTCAATCCCCGAGGTCTCCGTAGTGGAAGAAGAGAGCTGGCAAACTGTCCTCTCATCTCCACACACCATGGCGGCACACCCAGACACAGACAGACAGACAGACAGACAGACAGACAGACACACACACACAGATACACAGACACAGACACAGACACAGACACACACACACACAGACACACACACACACACACACACACACACACACACACACACACGCCACTTAGTAAAATATAAAGATGGCTTCACTTCTGGTTCTCCGATTGGAGAGTAAGTGGGAGACAGCTCTATGCATTAATCATTCACCACTTCAGCAGCATCTCCAGGGTCCAACAGGTAATGCTGAGGTGACCTGAATCAGAGTCCTGACATTTATAGCCTGACCCGATGGCTCTGAGGACCACACCATACCGTGGGGAGTGTCAATGGCTACCTGGGGTTTTCCTACAATACACACCCACGGCCCTGCTGTAACACCTGAGAGCCCCACATCAGAATCGCAACTGCCCTCGAAAAGGACTTCGACAAGCTTACTGGCTGAAGTAAACTCTTGCTCTCTGGAAAGTTGCAAAGCTGCGGAGCCTACACTGTACCAACACAAGTCCCAAAGCACACGGGGACACAGGTTTCAGGAAAACAGTCAACAACAACAACAGCAACACCCCCAAACTAACCCAGCTCCATCTGGGGGCGTTCTAGGCAGGAGCGTGGAGTCTGCAGACTTCATAGAAACATGGACGGCCCTGGACTCCTGTGTGCCAGTGCAACAGGCAGCCCTGTGACTGACGTACAGACTCGGGGTCAGGCGTTTACCTGAATGATCTGGGCAGCGAGCTCTGGGGTCCCGTGCTTCAGGTCGTGTCCGTTGATGGCCAGGACCCGGTCATTGCTGTTGAGCCTGCCATCCTGCGCTGCCAGCCCCCCTTCCAGAAGGTCAAGAATGAAGACGCCCGGCTCATCGGTCCTGCGGACTAATTTAATGCCCAGCTGCTCCGCCGAGGCGCGTTTGTGAAGCATCACCTGGAAGACCTCGTCCCGAGGGGCGCTGCCGTCCGCATGGCTGTTTGCTCGGCTGCCGAAGCGCCTCTCCCGCAGCACGGTGAGCTGCAGTGTGCTGCAGGGCTGGGAGAGCACGGCCCGGGCGTAGTTATGGGACACATTGCTGATGTCGTAGTTGTTGACCTGAAACAGCAGATGAACACACAAAACCCCTAGGACCAACGCACGGCAGCGTTTTATTTTCCTAACTTGCAGAAATGTCTAGATGACATCTCCAAAGGAAACCAATATGGAGAAAATGCCAGAGGATCCCTTTCCTACAAAGAAAACCACCCTATAGACTCACAGCATAGAATTTAAAAATGACAAACAGCACCGAGTTGAGGCGTGGTTAGAAACACCAGCTGACATTAGAACTTTGGTTCTAGTTACTGACAACCTCAGGGGAACAGGGAACTCCTCTAGCGCCTGCTCCTCTGGCTCTGCGTCTACTTCACAGGACCAGGGTGGGAGGGAGCAGGCCACGTCCCGCCAGGGCAAGCCTGAACCTAGCACAGCTCTCGAGGCTCGCGGGCTCAGCTCTGCTGGATTTCAAAGTTGTGTTCCCTAATGAAACACATTTATGAGAGACAAAATAAATCGTTTTATTTCTTAAAAAGTTGCATATTCTGAGTGACTTTTCAAGTATGTAATTACAATTCCATCCTAATTATCAGCATACACATATAATACATATTTAATATGCTGAGTGTAATTCAACATTCATGTACTCATTACAATGTACAGCCTTGATACAATTACAGTGACTGATCTTTGAATACGTAACATCACTTAGGAAAATAGTCCAGCTTCAATTATCCACCTAGGAGGTGAGCATAATTTTCCTACTTATCACAATTACAGCTCTTTGAATCATCCGAGATAAAACAATGTTCGCCCAGCATCACTAATGAGACAGCTCTGGGTTAGGAATGTATGATCACCTGGAATCCTCAAGGCTCCCAAACATTAAACAAGGCCTTCCCCTTCTTACATACCTGACTGAGATCAGCAGTCTATCAACAGTTCTATCTTTTTGAATTTGGGCTGCTTTCTTTCTTTTGCTTACTTTCCGGGTTTGATAGTTTTGAACAATACTACCTTGAATTTTTTTGTTTGGGTCTATGGATACCTTTTAAAATTCAGTCATCAAACTTGCAGGCATACATACGAGTTTATATTCTCTCATGTTTTTAACATTTATGCGGGCTTTGACAGATAACTAACATTGGCCCGAGACCGGAACGCCAAGGAATCTTCTAGAAAAACGGGCTGACAGGACTCATGGGTCCATCATCATTTCAGTTGTCCTGCTGAGCGTGGATTATCGCCACGTTCACATTTCCATCTTCAGACAGTCACAGAGGACACAATGCCCGGCCGAAGCACAGCTCTGCATTTCAGCAGTATGCAAGCACGCAGCCCACTTTCTCTGTAAAGCAGGATGGGGAAGACTCAACTATGAAAAGCCGCATTCTCCATGAACACATGGTCACCAGCCAAAGTCAGAGAAAAGATTTCTTGGTTTTGTAAAGGAGCACAGACAGTAAACTATCATGCATTTTGACTATGGTTTTTGTTGTTCACCAACACGACGTAAATCACTGATGTTTCTGATCAAACTGAAAATATTTTATTTTTAATGTTCTAAAAAGCGGTATCACTTTTAATACTATGGACATAATTTATAAAGAGTGGCATTTTTTCTTTAAAACTGCTCAAAAGGCTGCATGTGACTCTCTGAAGAGGGGCACCAAGCCGTGAGAGCCCAGGCTCCCTCTGTCAAGATGACTTCAGTGAATGTGTGCTGTGTGTGTGTGTGTGTGTCTTCCTATATGGACTTTGTTTAAAGTGGGAAAATCTAGCTCTTCCTGTGGACTGCGTGTTTACTAAGAGAAAAAAAGCACAGTGTGGTTCACTAGTCTGCAAATGAACCACCTTACTGCTTGGGGATTTTCAAACACGGCACACCATGTTAAAAAGAAAAAAAAAGAAAGAAAAAAGACAAAAGTATATAGTTAAATCACCACTGGGAAGGCCAGATGGGGAGAGGGAACAGTATGAGGGCGGCCGTAGAGACAAGGAGTCAGATGCCCGGGAGGGTGGACCTGGGGAAAGAGCTGTGAGTCCCTCTAAATACAGGGCACGAGCTAGGAACGAAGGCGTGTGTGCGTGCGTGCGTGCGTGCGTGCAGCAGCGTGTCCTCACAGTGGGGCCAGCCTTGAGCAGCCAGCGCAGCAACACACCGGCGCCCGAGGTCCAGCGCACAGAACGACAGGTCAGAAACTGACTTCCAAAACAATTTGAAAGCTCAGTCTGTCTCAGCTATCCAGTGGCCCTGGGAGGGTTTGGGGCGCAGGCTTGAAAAGAAAGCCACACGTGGTCAAGCGGCTGGACACACCAACCCTGCTGCCCTGCAGCCTGGCCCTACCTGCTTTGTTCTGATCCAGGAGACGGCTAGTCTCAACAGGACGTCACAGCCAAGTTCACTCCTCTGCCGTCCACTAGGGTTGAACTTCATCAGCACCTCACTATTTGTGGTGGATGCTGTGCGGCAAGTGTGATGGCAAAGAAGGGAGCGGGGTGGGGAGAATGGCTGAACAGTTCACAGGTGAGGCGGGCTGAGGAGGGCTGGCGTCCCCGGGACCGAAGGACGCTCTCTGAGGGCAGGACAGACTTTTACTTTTAAAGGTGTCCCCAGCAGCTGACCTGGAACGCCCGCCGCAGGAAAGGGACGAAACGTTAGAGGCGAGGCCGATGAAGCACCTGGGCCTGGACGGTGAGCGTCCGAGGCAAGTGCGGGTTACAGCGGCATTCCCCTCAAGTGACCAAGCTGGACTCCCGGGGGGGGGGGGGAGCGCGGGAGACAGGCTGCTGCTGGGTGGAGAGCGTGGCACCAAGCTGGGAATGAAGTGGTGCAGGCCTAACTAGAGAGGTAGCAGGGCACAGGGAGGAGGGAGGAGGGAGGAGTCCGCAGATCCCAGCGGAGGAGCGAAGAAGGTCAAGAAAGGCCCTTGTGCTTGGGCTCTGGGAAGGCGTTTCCCCCTTGTTTGTGTTTTTCTCCTAGAAACTATCCTTTTTTCTTTTCTTTTTCTTTTCTTTTCTTTTCTTTTCTTTTCTTTTCAATTCACAGTGACTCAAAGGCCCAGGGCAGTTTTCCCACCGACCCCGGTTCTGTGAGACAGGACACCGGCTGTCCCCACCCTTGCAGTGACGCTCTCTAATAAAGAGAGTATCTGGTCCTGTGCTGCTGCTTCCGGACCGTTTCTTCCTGGAGGCAGCACTCGGGGAGGACACCACAGGGGAGTGACCGACAACCCGGAGCTGGACGCTGGCAGGGCATCGTGGACTAAGAGATAGGAGTTGTACCTAACATTCTGTGCTACAAACTTGTTCACCTCGGGCTGAGGTGAGCTCAGTGGCCGAGTGCTTGCCTAGCATCACACGGAATCCTCAGGATGATGAGAAAAAAGTGTCATCAGCAGTAGTGCTGTGCGGGTCTGTCTTCCCATTCCGGCCATCAATAAACGCAAGATCAGTCAGACATGCAGGGAGGGGATGGAGGGGAACGGTATGAAATAAAACCAACGGGAAAGAGACACCTAGCCTGGTCAATGGTGTCGCGGGAACGGCCATCAAGAGTGCAGGACAGGAGTGTCAGTGTCAAACAAACCCAGAGAGCCCTGCCCCAAGTGTCCAGCCACACACGGGCTAAAATTCAAATAACACACAATCCCCGACCTGTTCGGTACACACAAAGAGCAAAGCTGCAATCTCAGCACTTGAGAGGCTGAGGCCAGCCTGGGTAACAGAGAGTTTGAGGCTAGCCTGGGCTACATAAAACAGCCTGACTCAAAAAACAAAGCATAACAAAATTCAAATAAAGATAGCTGGGTACGGTGGCGCACACCTTTAACCTCAGCACTCAGGAGGCAGAGACAGGTAAATCTCTTATGAGTTTGAGGCCAGCCTGATCTACTTATCAGGTTCTAGGCCAGTCAGAGCTACATAGTCTCCAAAAAATAAAATAAAATCAATAAAACCCCCCAGCAAAACCAGCTTTGGTATAACCCGGGTTCTATAACATCACAATTGTCTAAGCTGTAAAACCAAACGGCACAAGCTGACAGAGCGGCAGAGCTGCTGTTACCTGAAGAATCTGGTCTCCGGCAAGGAGCCTTCCATCTCTGGCGATGACGCCATCCCGGTAGACTTCCTGGATGACGATGTTGATCAGTGGCGTCTCGTTGCCGCCCACGATGCTGATCCCTAACTGGATGTATGGGTTAGAGCGGAGGATCTCGATGGTGGTGATCTCCCCTTCTGGTAAACTGAGCGGCTGCTGTACAGCTGCCAAGTAAACAACAACAGCGCATGCTCAGACTCTCCGGCGCTGTACAGCTGCCAAGTAGACAACAACAGCGCATGCTCAAACTCTCTCCGGCGCAACCTGGGGTCTTGTAGGTGAGCAATGACCAGCCAATAGAACACGGTTAAAACTAGCCCAACTCTCTCCTTCCGCCCACGCTCGGTAACCATCGATAAATAATGACTATGCTCGAGGTCGCCAGGGAGCACACATTCACAGAAGGAGCTGAGGAAGGCCACCGCTGCCTCGAGCCCTGAGGGGCGAGAAGCATCACAGCCGTGTCAAGAACTGTATGAACAGGGAGGGCGACTCCCGGTGTCTAAGAGAAATGGCGTCTAGGAGTAAAGGGCCCACCGCCCCGGGCTCTGTGCCGAGAGCAGGGCTGTGGAGGAGCGGACTCAGAGGACGCATCCCGCTGTCTCAGCGGGGCTCTCTGAGCTGCCATCTCTCAAGGCTCAGCTTCTTAACCTGGTTTTTTTTTGTTTGTTTGTTTGTTTTTAAATG
The DNA here is from genome assembly GCF_004664715.2 of Peromyscus leucopus. NCBI lineage: Eukaryota > Metazoa > Chordata > Mammalia > Rodentia > Cricetidae > Peromyscus > Peromyscus leucopus. The sequence continues at coordinate 31,008,158 of NC_051082.1, forward strand.
TCCTCATGTTACAAACATTTCCTAAATTAACACAGTGTTTAGGAACAGGGACTATCTGAGCTGCTTTTGTGGTTTGGCGGCTGTGGATGCTGTTGATGCAAGCACGCTTCTCATCACACACGAGACTAGCAGACCCCAGTGGGGAAGGATGGGAGGACGTCTTCCTCCAGGTGAAGACTCTCTTGTGTTTCTAGACTGCAGCCAGCTCGGGCTGCTGGGGGCAGAGAGGACAGTGTGGCCGCACAGCCTACTCCAGTGCAGCCGTCTAACCGGGGCGTCAGACGGGCAGTGGAGGGAAGGGAGGGAGAGCGGCGAGCACAGGAAGGGGGGGGGGCTGCACATACGGTCGGCCGCAGCGCTCTCCTCGAAGGCAGGGTTGTCCAGGCCGGGCTCCTCCAGCCACACAGGGAGAGGCGCAGGTGTCAGGTTCCGCTCGGCAGGCACGGTGCCCAAGCAGTCCGTTTCAGGGGGGGAGGTGCCAGGAGGATCCAGTCCAGTGGATCCGGTTTCACCTTCAATCTGTGTTTGAGTCTGACTAGTTTTCCTTCTCTCTAGATCAACTCTCCGGTAAGAGGCTCCAGGACACCTAGAAATAGCAGCAAGTGGTTTTCAGGTGGTTTGGAAAGGAAAAGTTGGGGGGGTCGAGGGTGTGGGTGGGTTTAATTAACAGTGCACACCTTAACAAACACATGGCAACTGTTGACGCACCAAAAGAGCCCAAAGAACCCACAACTCAGCTCCTAACCTTTGTCTACACTAAGGTCTGAGCACTCCATCTGACAGGCCAATTCAGGAAAGACATGAAGACAACTTCAGCCAAAACCTAATGCCCAGGTAGACATCAGTCACCTGGAAACATCCCCAGAGTCACCGCTGTCTGGACGGAGAATGAGTGTGAAATCTGCATCCAACGGCACTTTTTACAGGCCAGATGTCTTAGCCAGGGGTAGCAATCTGCAGGCTTCTTCATGCAGGTGCGCCACGGTGCCTCTCCACACACGGCGGGCAAGCAGACACAGGAAGCTTTACAACGTGCAGCAAGGCCCAACTAAGGCCCAGCCAATGTGCCTTTTGTTCAACACAGGAGACAAAATGTATTTCCCTAGTCTGTAAGATTAGACCCTCAAGACATGTTATGTGAGCCGAGTAAGAACCACTACCATGCTTTACTGAAGCAAACTGCGGGTAGAGGCTCATTTAAACTCAAAACCAATGAACTCTTAGACAAAGCTTCTCTCGCTGGCCTTCTGGGAAGGGGCCAGAGCACAAGCACACTCTCTCACCTGAGGCTCTGGCTGGACAAAGTGACAGGTGGCATGCAGTGTGAAGGGCGGAAGACAGTGAGGAGCCAAGCCACCCAGACCACAGGCTGAGGGCTCAGGCTTTCATCCAATGACAACATTGAAAAATTCCAAAATTTGCACCGTCACAAAGAACAGGGCAGGTGCAGTTAAACTAAAAGCTGTCCCAAGCCATAAAGCAGCACATTTGCCCCTGAAATGACGTCTTTTAGCTTTCAGGCCGTGTCCCTGTGATGGAGGGCACAGCCGAGCCTCCACTCTGCGCTGCTGTGCAGGACTCCAGGGACTGTCATCGAAAACACCCCGCAAATATTTGTGAAAACGAGATCAGGGAACACAAGGCCTTTGTCAAAGATGTCGACTAATTAGAGACACATTTGAAAGCTACCTTGACGTGGTAGCAATAAAGTGTGACTGGAAAGATGGGTTCAAATTCGAGCTCCCTAAACCCAAGAACTAGTGAGTAGGATCGCACTGGATTAAAGAGCTTCGCCCTGGAGCGGAGACAGTGTGCGGAGGAGCCTACAAACGGGGGGAACATCTTTATCAAGAACACATCAGCTAGGTGTTTCATATTTAGAATACAAGAGTAACTGCAGAAATTAAACACCAAACTCTTAAATCATCGATGAATAAATGGGCCGATGAAAAGAAGAGGTGGTTCCCACAAAACCAACACAAATGGCCGTTATTACCCAGAAAAAGTGTTGAGCATCCTCACAGCCATGGATAGAAATGGCTCAGATTGCTTCTCACCCGACTAAGAATGGCTTCCTCCAAAAACAAGTGAGGGGTGTGGAGAGACAGGCGCGTTTGATTTGTGCAGCCACAGTGGGGGTCAAACAAACGAAGACCCCAAACCAACCAAAGGAACAAGTGAAAAACCAAACCCAGGTACAGCACTCCTCATACACACCCAAACACCTGACATCAGCACAGTGCGGGGCGCCTGCACATCCATGATTATTGCTGCAGTGGTCACAGTAGCTATGAAATAGAACCAGCCTAGACATCCATCAACAATGAATCAAGGAAGTGGGATGTACACATAATGAAACCTTACTCAGCCATAAAAAATTGAGATCATGACATCCGCATAGATGGAACTAAGATGATAATGCGAAATAAGCCAGATGCAGAAAGACATTTTCTCTCCCATGTAGAATCCTGTGTATATACAGGTCACGAGAGGGAGGCCAGAGATCTTAGGGGACAGGGGGGAGGGCATGTAATCCAATCCACCAGGCATGACAGCACAAGTATTTGGCAGGAGGGGTACAACAAGAGCCAGGTAGGGAGCCAGGTAGGACAGTCCTGGAGGAACAGGAACAGGAACAAAACATAACAGACCATTGTATTTTGTCCTATTGTGTCTACACATGTATGAAAATGCCACGAGAAAACCATTACTCTGTATGATCACTTAAAACATTTTTTTAAAGCCAGGTATTATGATGGTACACGCCTTTAATCCCCGTACATAGGAGACAGAGGCAGGAAGATCTCTGAATTCAAGGCCAGATTTAATTTTCAAAATATATGTCACACACAAGCATCCACATGGTTAACAGCCAGCATTCAATGGCAGTGCATGCCTTTAATCCCAGTACTCAAGAGGTCATTGGTCTGCATGAACAGAGTTAGCTGACCTAAGAGCCCTAGAGGGTGGGTACACAACACCTATCTTACAGCTATTAAATACAGTAGAAATGAATTGTAAAATGGAAAAGCTAAGCTTGCTAGAGGGAAGAAGTAAGCATGCTCACATTCCCGATGGGACAGCAAACCCTTAACAACAGGAAGCCACCCACAGAACAGGAAAAGCCTAAAACGTATCATCACGTAAAAACGGGAAAAGGACTTCGTTCCGCCAGCATCGGGGAGGAAGTCTATAGATAGAACCTTTGGGAACACCCATACTTAAACAGGATGGGCCACAGCTCAGGAGACCACGACAGAGCCACCATGCAGGAGGCAGAGTGGAAGACAGCCAAGTCATCAAGGCAGAACAGAGGGCCCACAAAGTAGTTGGCCAGAGCCAAGTGCTACGACAGGACACACGATAAGACCCCGCACGGCCTGGGTGCGGCCCAGAGCAGAGCTTTTGTCTGGCATGGCTGAGGTCCTAGTTCCAATCCCAGGGACACAATCTTGCAAGACATAAGGACCAAAGAGCATCAGTCTGAAGACTGGCAAGGCGGGGAGTCCACAGAAGGGGGGGCAGCGGCTCCGAAGCGCTTTGCTGACACCAGCCTTTCTTTCTGTCCTAGCTGGTTCTCTACTGCTGGGAGAAGAGGGTTTATTTCATCTTAGTCTACAGTCCATCGCCGAGGGAAGGCAGCAACGGAAGCAGAACCTGCCCCGGGGTGGCGCTGCCCACATCAACCCTTAATCGAGAAAATGCCACACAGACTTGCCTACTGTGATGGATGCTCCCTCTTCCCACCCAAGCTCAGCTTGTATGAGGCTGGTAAAACACTAACCAGCGTAACAAACACATCCTACGAAAAAGAAACACTAGAGATTACAGATGTAAGTGAAAAACAAATTTAGGGCAGCGTGATCAAAACCTGGGTGTGTGAGAAAGAGGGGAGGCTGCTAGTGGGTTTTAGGCCCCTTTCCAGGTGTGGGAATGTTCTAGAATCTAGATGGCACACAGTACTGGGAACACACAAAGGACAGGCACTGAAGCACACACTTTCAAGAGGTGAATTCCACACGTGAAAAGCACAGCAAAGCTGTTAGAGGCCCAGGGAGCGGAGCGAGCAGCTCAGAGCAGGCTCAGACAGAGAAAGACTCACATGCTTCACAGCACTGAACACAAGGAGGCCGTACTCTGCTAGTCCTGGGTAACAACCGCGACGTACACACGACTCCTGTATCCTTACAACTCTTCTATTAATACACGGGACACTTGAAACTCAGCTAAGCCAACATCACAAGGCAATTGAATTGCAGAGACAGAGTCCAAACACACTCAGATCAGATTTCAAAGGCTTTCAGCTTTTTCCTCAACAGCAATACTAAGTTTATTTGTGTGGAATTCTTTTTAAGTCCTATAAAAACAAATTGAATTTGTTCTATCAACAAGTACTTCAAAACACCATTATGGAACAGTAGGGCTAAACAGACCTACGGGATCATTAAAAAACAAAGAAACCAAGATGGGTGTGGTGGCATGTGCTTGTAATCCCAGCATGCGAGAGGTGCAGGCAGGGGGATCCGGAGTCCAAGACCTTCTCTACACACACACACACACACACACACACACACACACACACACACACACACCCTAAATCATACAACAACAAAAACAAAAAGGAAGCAGGTATGACGATGCCTTTGATCTCAGCATCGAGGAAGAGGCAGGCAGATCTGAGTTCAAGACCAGAGCCTCCCTCCAAAGAAACAAACCAAGCAGTGCTGGGATAACGGCAGCTTCAGTGACGTGTTTGCCCTAAAAGCAGATCTGCGCTAGATCCCAGAACCCATAGTAAATCAAAGTGGGTGTGGTAGCGCATGTTCATAATCCCAGTGCTGGGATTACCAAAACAGGCAGCCAGGCAGCTACCTGGAGCGCGCTGGGGAGTGAGAGACCCTGCCTCAAAAAAAAAAACGAGCCAACAAAATAAAACAAAAATCTGAAGGACAGTGCCTAAGATTACCACGTTAGGCTGTCCTCTAGCTCTACATGAACGTATGCACAGCCACACACCTAAACAAAGGGACCCCGAACCTCCAGGAGCTAGGTGTGGGAGAGGGTCACCCCAGCAGTCAGGTGTGGGACAGGGTCACCCCAGCAGAGTCAGGTGTGGGAGAAGGTCACCCCAGCAGTCAGGTATGGGAGAGGGTCACCCCAGCAGAGTCAGGTGTGGGAGAGGGTCACCCCAGCAGTCAGGTGTGGGAGAGGTCATCCCAGCAGTCAGGTGTGGGACAGGGTCACCCCAGCAGTCAGGTGTGGGAGAGGGTCACCCCAGTGGAGTCAGGTGTGGGAGAGGGTCACCCCAGCAGAGTCAGGTGTGGGAGGTCACCCCAGCAGTCAGGTGTGAGAGGGGGTCACCCCAGTGGAGTCAGGTGTGGGAGAGGGTCACCCCAGCAGTCAGGTATGGGAGAAGGTCACCCCAGTGGAGTCAGGGGTGGGACAGGGTCACCCCAGCAGAGTCAGGGGTTGGAGAGGGTCACCCCAGCAGTCAGGTGTGGGAGAGGGTCACCCCAGCAGTCAGGTGTGGGAGAGGGTCACCCCAGGTATTCAGAAGTCGAGGCAAGAGCATCACTTGAGTCCAGGAGTCTGAAGCTGGTAATCTTGGGAAAACAAACAACAAACCCTCTTTGTATTGTTGGAGATGGAGCACTCAACAATAATGCAGACTCCCACTGGCATTGGAAGGGGCAACCTAGTGCACGCAGGAAACTAGTATAAGGCAGTAAGTAAAACCAATCGGCTAGAAATGCATGTGGTATTGAATTAGATCAGGAGATGCATGGTCTGTGTGCTGGGGATATGTGTTGCTGTGACTGATTGATAAATAAAGCTGCATTGGCCTATGGCAGGGCAAGATGGAGCCAGGGGGAAAATTCTGATAGTGAGAGGAGAAAGGGGAGGAAGGAGACACCAGCCTCCGCCAGGAGAAGATGTGAAAATACTGGTAAGCCATGGCCATGTGGCAATTAGATTAATAGAAATGGGTTAAGTTATAAGAGCTAGTTAGCAAGAAGCCTGAGCCATAGACCATACAGTTTGTAAATAATATAGGCCTCTGTGTGTTTGCTTGTCCGAGCAGCTGCGGGATGGGCGGGACACAGGAAAACTTTGGACTACAGGCTGAGACACACTTTTCCAATCGGAGCTCTGAGCCAGTAGGTGGTAGGCAGTCAGTCAGCCCCTGGCTGCAGGGTGAACCCCCTTGGGCATCTCTAGGTGCAGGTCCTCCCCAAGCCCTGATTAAAATGAAACTAAAGGGCTCAGGTAGCAGCAACGAGCCCAACCAGAGGGGCTTTCCTTCCCTACCGGCTATCCATCTGCTCCATTATCCTGGCCCTCTGAAGAAATCACACGTAAAGTGACTGGTTCTCCGCTACAGGGACATCATTCCCTGCTACAGGGACATCATTCCCTGCTACAGGGACATCATTCCCTGCTACTACGTGCACAGGCGCGTTAGGAGACACCATCAATTATCAGCAGTGTTAGTGGTGGCGGCCAGGCGGCAAGGGATGCTTGCTAAGGCCCATGCTGCCAGGCCCTTCATGAGTCTGAAACAGTGTGAGCGGCTTAGAATCAAGGAAATAATAAAGATAGACAACACAAACAAAATCAGTGTGACAGACAGCAAGAATGCACATCAAGGGTATCTGAAGCCTCCCCTCCATAAAAGCAACGGGAAGACTGGAGAAATCGTCAGAACCAACCGCTTCTGAATTCCGGAAACCAGGCGAAAGGTTGTAGTGGTCTCAAAAGCATTTATTTAAGATGGGTGGTTGGGGAGCTGGTGAGATGGCTTGAGCCGTGCAAACCTAAAGATCTGAGTTCGGATCCCCAGAACCTACGTAAAAGCCTGGCACAGGAAGGGGGTGTGTGTCACCAGAAATGAGCAAGGCCAGCTAGCCCGGTCACTGTAGAGGACGAAGAGACAGACCCTGTCTGAATCAAGGTCAGAGGTGAGGCCCAACACCTGAGGCTGTCCTCTGGCTCCACACGTGTACTGTAGCACGTCTGGACACTTGCTGGGCCTCGTTACTAGCCTGAGCTCCTCAGCTGCATGCCAGACTGGAAAGCTGTAGGCCTTTAGTAGCAACGAGAGAGATGACCAGCAGGTCACAGCACCTTCAACAGCCCCATGCTCAGAAGTGTCATTCATGGACCTGTCTATGGTTTTCTAGAAGACTCCACTTGTACGGCTGCCCAGCAGATCAGCTCAGCACTGGCCCAGTAAAAACAGCCCAGCCACCACAGCAGCTTTTGTTAAAAGTTGAGCTGCTGGTGGTGATGCATGCCTTTAATCTCAGCACTAGAAGGCAGAGGCAGCAAATCTGAGTTTGAGGCCAGCCTGGCCCACAGAATGAGTTCCAGGACAGCCAGGGCTACACAGAGAAACCCTGTCTTGAAAAACAAAACAACAACCTCCCTAACCCCCAAAACTTCTGTCTGGATTGCAGGGGGTGGGGGAGAGCTTGGTAACATAGACCTGTAATGCTTAGGAGGCTGAGATCACAAGTTCAAGGCTGGTCAGGGCAACAGAGTAAATTCAAAGCCAGTATGGGCTCTTATTGCCTGGGGTACACAGTAGGAACCTGCTTCAAAACACCCGAAGCTCAGTGAGTTGACACATGACAATACATAAACCGTCCAGTGCTCGGAACACAATGAGGAGTCAGAGAAACAAGTGAGGCCCCGCACAGGAAAAGACACACTCCAGGGAAACTGACTGAAGGAGGCCTCAGCACCGGACAAAAAGGCAATGACTGAAATTCCAAGGACTAAAGGAGACCATGTCTGAGCAACTGAAGGCAAACAGAGACTACATCTCGCTAGCAACCACTGACGAAGAAACACAGAGCCTACAGAGAAACCCCCGAGCTGAGGAGCACGGTGAATGAAACGGAAAACTCAGTGATCTCGACAGCAGAGCACAGACAGCGGTCGGCACACTCCAGAGACAGGCAGGCTGCTTGAGATGATCATTTCTTCCTAAGAGACTGAAGCAATGAAAACTGGTTCTGAATCTGGCCATAAACCAGCACTCAAGCACACAACTTATTTGCCCCCAAATAAGCATCTGCATGACCCTTCGTTTGGATGTGAGGTGTGGGAGGTGGTAGGAGAGACTAGAAAGGAGATGTGCTCTGCAGATGGTGTTGCTTGGCAACACCTCACAATATGACTGCTGGATCATACATATTTAGTACAACACAAAGGAATCCAACATTAGTTCTGAGACCAATAAGAAGCCTACTATGAAGGTGCCCATTACAGTACTTTGTATGCTAACGGACGCCTGCGGTGACGGAGACACGGGGTGGACAGCCGTGTCACATGCTTTTCCAGGCTCTAGCTGGCCCACTTCCTTGGCCCCTGTGTTAGACGACATTAGCTTGGGTTCAGGCAGCTTCTCAGCATCTCTCCACATTTCTCAAGGTTTAGAAACTTCCTTTCCCCTTCAGGGGGGAAATTCACCCCGCAACCTTGCATATGCTGAGCCAGCCTGCGACTCTGCTGGGCCTCACCCTCAGCTCTGGGTCAACAAAAACGTGACCTTCTCAATCCCCAGACCTCAGTTTCTCACTTTTCCAATTATTTCTAACGAATAAATCGGATGCCTTTAGAATGCTGTTCTCTTGGAACAGAATCCACACGTCCAGTCACGTGCCTATGAAATGCTGACTGCTCCCTACAGCAGAGCAGTGACCAGACTCCACCGTAGAGTATGTGGCACACACAAGGCAGCAAAGTTGAAGCCTAACCACGCATTACTAACTAGCTCTAATCTTCATGCACTGTGGAAGGACCACGTCAATCTCCTTTAGCTCCGTGATTTTATGTGTCACTCTACAGGAGACCTGTGATGCACCTGAACCCGCATGGTGTGCAATGCACGTGACCAATGCTGGCCAGAGTCAACATGACCACAAGTTGTTTCAACTGGTGTTGGAAACAAACACGTGTATTTCTGCTGCCTTCTGTGAGTCTGCAGACATGAGTTATTTACTTATCATGTGTGTGAGTGCGTGTATTATGTGTGGGGGCCCATGAGGAGGTCAGAGGACAACCTGCAGGGGTCAGTTCTCTCCTTCCACCCTGTGGGTTCCAGGGATCAGACTCAGGTCATCAGGCTGAATGGTAAGTGCCTCTAATCAATGAGCATGGCACCAGCTCAGGTCTATATATTTTATTTCAGAGGTCAAGTCTTACTAAAATCAAATTGTAAAACTCACCAACTAGTCGTACAAATAAATTACCTAACATTTTAAACAAATGTTTATTAGAACAAAGATCACCCCAAACTATTTATTTTTCTAATTCATACTTCTTATTCAGCCAAGCTTCTCAACACAGACATTGAAACAGCCAGCTTGTTTCCACACCTTCCCCAACAGAATGACGGCGTTCACTGTCTGTGAGCTGCTGTTCTGTGGTGTAGTAGGCCTTCACCACTCTGTCTGTCTGTTTTGTTCCAAACAGGTGCTCACTGTCTGGACCAGAGCTCACAGAGATCTGCCCACCGAAATCGTGTGCAACCTCAAACACCTTCAGCACTCTTAGTTAGTTAGACTGACTCCAATGGACCAGCCATGCATAAGGTTCTAGTACGAACCTTCATGTACCATTTTTCCTGGTATTGATTTTTTTTCCTTAGGAAAATAAACTAGACAAAAGAATGTTTGCATTTAGTTTCTTTTTTTAATGCCAAACTCCCTTGTAAAAGGAATCTCATATTATTACCTGTCACCCATTTGAGTTTAAATTGCATGGTATGAAGAAGAAAATATTACTAAATGGTACTTGTACACTGTGGCTTTCACACTCATGCTTGAGATGTATTATTAAATACAGACCAATGCGACTTATTTATTGAATCTTTTACTTGATTGGTTCATGCATTTACTGATGCTTTATTTTTTACTGTTTTTAATTTTTGGAGACAAAGTCTCACCATGTAGCCCAGGGAGAACTCAAACTCTCAATCCCCCTGCCTCAGCATCTCATGTTGGGATTATAGGCACGAGGCACCCTCCTGACCCAAACGTTTGACTGTCTGTTGGAGTCACCCTTTCCAACATTTCCTCAGTTCCCGTGTCTCCTCTGTGCTTACCTGTTTTTAAGGTGTGCCTCTAGGTCACAGCGCTGCATCACATCTTGGCACACGGAAGAAAACGGACACAGAACCAGTAATTTGTCTAGGAGTTTATGGACCAGGATGCTGGATTTCTTACACAGCTTGAAATGAAGTCTCTTGCGGTCCAGGGGACAGAAATCTTTGTCTTGCAGGAAGTTTCTGAGGCACTTGTGGCAGAACGTGTGTCCGCAAGGCGTGTCGAGCGGCTGCAGCAGGGGCTGAAGGCAGATGTGGCAGACGAGGTCGTCGTCCACTTCGCCCTGGTAGTTGTACAGGTGGTTTTCTCTTGCCCAGTGCTGCTGGCCACACTCAAAACACAGGGGGTCCAGGGAGGAGGCCGCGGAGGCCTGCTCCACGGGCGCCATCTCATCACTGGCTGTTCCCATTGTGAGTCGGCGGTGCTTGCAGGCTCATGGGTCCAACGTCGGGATCGCGTGTGTGACTAAAGCCAAGCACAGACAAACAGAAACAGTGCTGATCAGGACAGAGGAAAGGACCGGTAAAATATCAGACGAGTTTTCCGTAAAAAACAAGTTTACTGGAAACAAAATAGTAATAAATAATAAAGGAAATTAATTTGACAGCTGAGTGACCATGATTCACTCTGCCGAGGTGTGAACAAGGAGAGACCTGGTGAGCCAAAGCAAAGGCACCATGTGTCACCCAGAGCAACTTAAGAACAGCCGACTTCCTCTACTGACTGGAGCCCTCCCCTCACATCCCACTGTCCACTGGGAATCGCAAGGCTAATTAATCAATTACGCTGCCTTGCTCTACTGAGTGGATCCCCCCCACACACACACTGTCCACTGGGAATCTCAAGGCTAATCAATCCCCCAGTGCACCAACAGTGTGGCTTTCTCTTCTCACTTACACCACCTTGGTCTGCTTGAACTGAGTCCTCTACAGCCTCTAATAAAGGCAGTGTTTCTTAAATGCAGTCAAGGATAATTCTGTTTGTCAGCTAAAAATAAATCTTTGTTCCACACTATAGGAAAAATTCATTTCAAAACATGTATGATTTGAATAATCATAATAATGCCAAATAAAGGGAAAGTCACATCCCACAGCATATAAAAATAACATCTGTGCAAACTCTCTAAACACTTCTTACACCCAAGGAAATAATGCTGCAATTCAATTAAACAGATGAAAGGTTATAAATTAGACCAGTCTTGTTAGTCTACACTTAGTTACACACTTGTTCATGTGTAACAGAGCAGCTAGCTGGGTGTGCATGCCTTCGCTCTTTCCACACCCCCATCTGGAGGTGAGGCTCGAATGTAGGTGAGGATGCTGTCCTGCTGAAGGTCTTTGCCCTTCCTGCTAAGGCACTGAGGGTTAAAAATGCACCTGCAAAGGCGGCAGCAGCAGCTCCCTGCCTCCCTTCTGCAGATAGCAGCAGAGCCCCCAAAGATGCTGACCAGTGAACGCAGGCAGGAGGGCCAGAGAGGACAGCTACGGAAACCCTTCCTGAAAACTGCACCTGATGAACACCCTAAGACCTCAAGTCAAGCACCAGATGTGATAAGACTGCAGGAGAGAAGGAGAAATTGGCATTTAATTCTGTAAAACAAAACAAAACAAACAAACAAACGAACCAATCCGGCACTTGTGAGTTGTGACAGGAAGTATCAGTCAGAGGAGGGATGCCGGTGTGGGATAAGGGCATCTCAGGAGAGATGTACACCACAGAAGGCAGGGTGGCCAGAGGGCACACAGCACAGCCAGGCAACAGGAAGCGGGTAAGACATCTCGGCTAAGAACACGCTTGGGCAATCTAAACCTGAGAGCCTTCCCCAAGAACAGAAAGAACGGCACCACATGGGCTCTACAGTGTCTGCGCCAGTGTTTGCTATCTGAAAAGACATTTATTTACTGTGCACAGAAATGCGCGCGCGTGCGCGTGCACGTGTGTACAAATTCACAAAAGGGTACATGTAGAGATCAAAGAACAACTTGTGGGAGTCAATTTTCTTTTTTCTTTTTCGAGACAGGGTTTCTCTGTGTAGTTTTGGAGCCTGTCCTGGATCTCACTCTGTAGATCAGGCTGGCCTCGAACTCACCCGGCGGGAGTCAGTGTTCTTTACCCATGTGGACCCTGGAGACTAAACTCAGGTTTCCAAGCTTGAGGCAGATGCCTTCACCTGCTGAGCCATCCTGCTGGCCCCATAACTGATATTTTATTATGTACAGTATTCATTTTGAAAACAACATAAAGGTGGGCAGAGTAGCACACGCTCATAATCCTACCACCTGGGAGACTGAGGCAAGTTCAAAGCCAGCCTGGACTACACGGGAAGACCATATGTCAAACACACCTACATTAACAAATAAAAACAAACACCAGCATTCTAAGAGATTTAACAAGAACGGCCGTGGGCTGGGAGCAGGATTCAGGCAGGACAGTTTGACCTGACCTCAGATAAATCATCCTCTGAAAACTAGTAAAAAATAGTCGTCTCGACCCTCGCTCCTTCCGTACTGACACCCGACAGCAAAGACTTCCTGTGGTGGCTGTGAGTCTTGTTCTTCATCCCGACAGGGCAGCTCTTCTCTCAGTGTAGGGAGCATGGGACGAAGGAAAGCCTTCCTGACTCGGGAGCCCCAGCCTCTTGGTTCCCAGTGTCCCTGGTCTGCAGGAACACTCACGCAAGCTTTGCTCTTTGATGTGACAGTGCTTATTCTAAGTCTCTCCTCCTCCTCACGACACTGTATGGTACTGCTGGCCTCCCACATAATGACTAAGAAAACTCTTAAGACCATTGTGTTTTAGCTGTTCCCTAAGCCTCTAAATACCTTCAGTTCCTTATTTTCATTTTCTCACAGCATTTTTTCATGAGGAAAATTAACACAGTAACAACTGCATTGTCTCTACTCACCAAACGCGTCTTTACCGCCACGGAATAAACACTCACTCCAAACTGAACTCGGCACAAGCAGTCGGGAGCACAGAGTGGGCTGCGGGCAGGGGTCAGGTCCTTGCTGGCCACTGAGCAGACTCAGGACCTCACTCATGTCTCTGCCTGCCAGGTGCTGGCAATGGCCGTCTGAAGAGCAGTGAGCACTGTAGGCCCTCCCGAGGCATCAGCTAAGAAGAACAAAGCTGCAGACCCAGCCTGTCCTTTGCTCTAACAACTTATACCAACAATTCACAATTACTAGGAAAAGAAAACCCAAGTTCTTCCTCACTTCCAAAGGGTGGAGGGTGAACCACGTGATTTCAGCAAGAGAAGCACTTCATGCGGTGAGTTTTGAGCAAAGGAAAGCGGCCTGGCCCCTCTTCCCAATTCCTACTGCTCCCAGTCTGCCAGCCTAGCAGGTGCCTGGCCTCCCCTTTGTGAGTGCACTAGGAGCCTTACCCCCTACTCAGGGCTCAGGCCACCTGTCTGCGTGTCCCTTAAGGGCCCCTGCGCTGGGAGCCTGGTCCCAGCGTCATGGTGTGGGGAGTGCCTGGTGAATGCGGTCAGATCACTGAGGACACACCCTGGGAAGAGTTGGACACCATCCTCACAAAGACCCTGGCTAGTTCCCACAGAAGTGAGTGCGTCCACGGACAAGCCTGGTCTGGAAGTTCTCTGGTTCCCACCTCATCATGTCACCGACTTCCTGTCCTTTCTCTACTGTTCTGTAACCGGGGCCACACAGATAGGGCTATTTCTCTTGAACCTTTTCTGCCTTTATAAAGTAGTCAGTTTCAAGGATTTTGTTACAATCACAGAAAGCAGACTTAAGGGTTTTTTTTTGTCTTACTGCTAGGTCTACCACAGAGGAAACAGCCCAGTGCATGCTGAAGAAGGGCTGGAGATGGGGCAATGGTTAAGAGTCTTCCTGCTCTGGCCGAGTTCCTGGCTCTGTCCCCACCCACCCAGCCGGTGGCTCTGAGGCCCTCTTCTGGCCTCTGCAGAAACTGCACACACATAGGCAAACATCTGTAGGCCTTGTGACTCACCACGGCCCAGCACCTAAGAAAACCGTCTCCTCTCACCCGCCTGGCAGATTCTTTCTCAGCAGCCCCCCTCTGTGAGCCTCCTCTGGGAATCCTGCCAGCTCTTGGTGGACCCTCTCCCCGTCAGCTCTTGCTCTTCACACACCTTCATCTTAACAACTTCTATACGGTGTGTTCACTTGTGTGTCTCATCTCTTTCTGGAGGGAAAGGCAGTGTCTTTTTTTTTTTTTTTTAACTTTTTGGGTAATTTTTACTAAATTGGTGGACAGTTTCAGACATTCTGATTTCTCTCTCTCCCACCCTTTTTATCTCCCTCCCATTCTGTAATCCCCACCCCTCCCTACCAGTCCCCTTCCCACATCCCTGTTTTCGCTTCATTTTGTGACCCACTGAGTTTACCCAGGGTCATCTGTGTTTAGAACTGTCCACTGGCGCCTGGGTGGCTCACCAGTGACACACAGTTAAAGGCATCAGCTGCACCTCCCCGGAATCCCTCAGTAGCCACAGCTCTGCAGGGAGGGGTGAGCCCGTGAGCCCCTCCGCAGTCCAGGGCTGACTGCTGGCAGGCCCCATCCGCTGCAGGCCCATTGCAGGCAGCCACAGCGCCCGGAAATCCTGACTGCACGGAGGTGTGATGCAGAGAGAGCATTTCACAGCCGCCTTCTCCGTCGCCTGGCTCTTACAGGCTTTCCCTTTCCCCTTCCCCTTCCGCAATGTCCCCCGAGCCTTTAAGAAGGAAGGGGTGGTATAAACATCCTGTTTAGGGATGAGCACTCAACTGTCCCTCTGGGCACCTTGAGCAGACTTGTGTGTGCATTCACTGGCTTCGGACTCAAGGTGGGAGTGGCACTTGTCTGTGGCTGTAAACATAAACATTTAGAGGGCAGCCTGGTGCCATATCAGCTTTGCTGAACAACAGCCATTAAGTTCCCATTTCCACTTCTTGGCACATACTGTGCACTAAGAGAAAACTTATGTGAGCCTCAAGTGTGTGACTATACGGGAGGAAACTGTGGTTCCACAGAGCAATGAACATGCTCGAGCTGACCCTGCAATCCACAAACAAAGAACAAATAATAATGCGCTCCTGTATCGCAAAGGCTAAGAAAAATGTTCCCCATGAGGCCAACGCTGGGCTCTCCTTACAGCTCACACTGCAGGTCAGCTTTGACAGCTGCCTTTCATGAAGCAGCGATTGTGAAACTGTCTGACCTCAAAATCCCTTTAGCCACTCTGGAAGTTCAGCAGTGTAAGAACACAAAACCAAACATCACAACGACCCCGGGCCGCAGCTCCACACCCCTGTGCATCGCCGCAGAGAAGCCCAAACACTCGCTTCCCCAGAAACCTGCACAGGAACGGTCAAGTGCCTCCACCTGTACCAAGAGCAGATAGGAACGACCCGCAGACCCTCCAACAGCTGACCGGCTGAGCCAACCGTGACCCATTTGTACCACGCGCTACTACTCGGCAATCGAAAGGAACAGACACAACCCACTGCATCTCTAGACTAAGAGTGTCAGTGGGGTTGATACTGAAGTTACATTCGGCTGGGCAGCGGTGGTGCAGGCCTTTAACCCCAGCACTCGGGAGGCAGAGGCAGGCGGATCTCTGTGAGTTCGAGGCCAGCCTGGTCTACAGAGTGAGATCCAGGACAGGCTCCAAAGCTACACAGAGAAACCCTGTCTCGAGAAACCAAAAAGTAAGGTGTTAGGAAAGGGTTTGATCTTGGGAAAGGGGGGGTGGATGGTGCTTGCAGAGCACTGGCAGCTCTTTCAGAAGGGCCTGCCTCTTTTCAAAAGAATAAAAACTGAAAAGAGCAAAATGTTGGGATGAGCGCTGCCTGCTACGGGTCAGATCTTAGAATGTCCCTGAAAGGCCCGTGCCGCGGAGCTCGGCCCTCGGCGTGGCACTGGTGGACCACGGCCGGTCCTTTACAAGGTGTCTAGTGGTGCCCTGCCTTCGTCCCCTGCTTCCTCACCACCGCGCAAGCAAGCACTTCTGCTCTGCCCAGAGTGAGTCGCAGCCAGAAGTCTAGCTGTGAAAGGTTCAAAGACTGAAGTAACCACCTCAGGCGTTTGCATGGTAACAGTGAACTGAACGAGCCGCACTGGTGGAGGAGGCCTTCTCTCTCGATCTGAAGACGCTCTGGATCCTCGGCTGCAGACAATTAGTTAGCATGTCATATGGGGGCTCCCGATACCGTCTACCCCTTACCGCCCTCTATCCTACCACGTGGTACTAAGAACTGGAAGCCATCAACTTTAAGTTCTGACAATTCCACACTTGGAGTTTTCTTCTGTACACAAAACTTATCTCCTGTCCCTTTCAGCAATCATTTCAAGTATCTGAAAAATCATTTTAGACTTATTCTTAAGTTGCTACTTGTCATTAGATGTATCCCTATTTAATAATCTACAAAATTACTAAACAAAGATGCTAGACACTCTGAACCTGAAGGCAGCTCTCTGCCAGCTGGGTAACTAGGTCACTGCATAGCGAGTTTTTTCACTCACCACATTGATCAAGCGTCCACTGAGTGATACTCTAGAGTCCAGGTACCCTGGAGCCCTGGCTTCCTGTCCTTAAACATCAGCTGTGCCCAGACAGTTCTGGATCATACTCACAAACACACTCCACAGCAATTTAAGCAGTTTTTATATTTATCACCACCATTAGTGTGTGTGCACTCGCGCACGTGTAAGCACACAGATGCACTTGTACCGAAACAAACGTGTGGCGGTCAGAGGAAGTTTGAGAATCAGTCTTCCCTTCCACCTTTGGATCTGGGTATTGCACTCAAGGCTTTCCTTCACTCAAGAGCTCCTGAACCAGCCATCTTACCAGCCTGCTCCACAGCAATTTAATTCAGAAATGTTTACCGTTTCATTCATTTTTAAAGGACTATATTTACTTTTTATGTGTCTGAGTTGTGTGCCTGGTGCCCAGAGGCCAGAGGGCTTTGGATCTCCTTGAGCTGGAGTTACAGGTGGCTGTTAGCTACCATGTTGGTGCTGGGAAGTGGATCTGTCTGTGTCCTCCAGAAAAGTAGCCAGTGCTCTTAACCACTGAAGGATCTCTCCAGCCTCATTTGTGTATCTTTACAAAGATTTATCTGGAGCTGAAGTTCAAACTCAGCTACATACTGAGTTTGAGGTTAGTCTTCTACACACTAGATCTTATCTTTGAAAAACAAAAATAAACACAAAGACTGTCTCTGTGGAAAGAACTCCACTGCAGAGAAGCCTACAGCATATAGCTCCTCCCCAGGGCACGCCTCGCCAGTCTGCTGAACAGTGGCATTCCTAACATCTCAGAGAATGCCACAGACTCACGAGCATCATATGATACACAAGCAACGGGGACATGAGGGAGTTATGGCATCGGCACCTTGGTTTTATTGCTGTTATCAGCAGAGGTGGAACACAGGTATTTAAATGCTGCTTCAAATACACTCAAAGGCAAGGGCTCAGATTTTAACAAATGAAAGCTTTCAAATGCTTTACTCTAAGAAGAAATCCTTTAAAAATTAACTTCAAGTGACTGATAAACTACTTTCAAAGATTTTCCCAATTTCTACTTTCTATAATTTTGGGTCAAAATTACCCAAGGCAAGAAAGGTCATCAAGAAAGGACCGATAGGAGTTAGGGCCTAGATCAAACTTCAGCTGTCACTCACTCGCCACTGATGCCTGTAAACCTCAGCCTCTCCCCGTGAAGCAGAGCCGGCATCCTAGGAGATCACTATGGAGTGCCCCGTCACCATCACAAAGCATCTAAGGATTAAGTTAACACCAAGTTCCTGATGGGGGAGATGATGGAGTGCTGGGCAACCACGCTGTCCCACCAGACTGGTGACTAGGAGGCTCAGGCGGGGCTCCCCAGCTCCTTCACACCTTTACCTGCAGAGGAGCCACCAATCTAGAGGCACCGAGTCACTCACAGATGGAGCTCATGACTCTAGACTGTGCTTTGGGCACACACTCCTTCCTCTCTGTGGGTCCCAGAGCAGGGCGCAGCTTTCTTTACCGCTACCCACGGTCGCGTTCACCAGAGGACTGAGCCAAGTCCAGTCTGCGTGGCTTCTCTTTCTTGTGCTTTTTCTATTGCCCGGAAACACCTGACCTGAAAATTCCTGTTTTCACAAGTAAGAGCCACACACTACAGGAGAGGTGGGCACACTGCCTGGCACGCCAGTGTTTGCACTACAGCAGTGAGATGCGCCAAGACTGCAAACAAACACAATTTCCTCAGCCCGCCGTAGCAGCGCTCACCTGTAATCCCAGCACTCGGGAGGTGGATCTCCGTGAGTTCAAGGCCAGTCTGGTCTACAGAGTGATTTCCAGCCAAAGCTGCATACAGTGAGACTTTGTCTTGAAAAAAAATGTAATAGTAATGATAATGATAATAATAATGATGCTGATAATAATAATACACAATTTTCTCTCCTGCTTCAGTTAAAGTGCTTGGTAGGAGATACAGCTGCAATGGTCTCAAAACACAATCTCAACACAGGTGATTGCAGCAGAATAAAGAGAAGGGTTTCTATGGCGGAATTTACCAGTCCACCTCACATTTTCCATAAAAAGTACCAGAGCCACAGAAGAGCAAACCTGCCCCAGCACACACAGGAGTCAGCAGGGCGGCACTTCTCTGCAGTCAGAGCCTCACACGGAAACTCGTGAGGTGCAACTAAACCCGTCAGGACCGCTCACGGTGGCAATGTCGGTAACAAAGTTACATTCAGACTTCATTACCCTATGGGCAAAGCCTCAACGTAAATGCTAGTTTTCAAGGCGAATCAAAGGCACTGAAAATTAAAAGAACAGACTTATGCTATTCAGTTTGTTCCAGTTAAAGCTTACTACAGATGGAAATTATTGGATCAAAATGGCTTTGGGGCAGACTTCAAAGGCATCACCGTGATTCTCCACAGTAAACAGCCAAGGGGCTCAGGTCAGGGACCCTGCAAGCCTGGTACTTACTCTGAAAGATTCACAGGTGCCACCAGAGGGCCTTTGGATGAGGGAAATGGGCGGTTGGAGCCACAGCTCTAAGGCTGGGACAGAAAATCCTCACACAGTTCAGCACCCATGCAGACACACCACAGACACAACATCCTTTCAAAATACACTTGGCTGATGCTCCGTGATCGGAATAGGACATTCGCTGTCAGACCAGAAATACAAAGAGGATGTATGCACTCCAATTATATTGATTTCTCAATTTCAGAACCCAATCAAAACCCTAGGTTTTGTGCTATCATTCACAAATGACTACACCAATTTACTTTTCTGACAGTTCCACTAGGTAACTTTCACAACCAAAACATATTCAAAAGCAAAATATTTGTCTCTCCCTCCTCTCTGCACCCCCTCCTCCCACTTACTCGGGATTTACGAAGAATCCCTGGTCTGTTGTGGTGGTGAACAGCAGAAGTACCAGGATTGGAAGGCTCAGAGGAAGGACTGTAAGTTCAAGGCTGGTTTAAGCTGGAAAGCAAGCCCTGCCTCAAATGCCCCCTCCCCTAACAAACCAACCCAGACTCTCCTGGGGCCTCTGGTTCAGTACTCATAAAGACTTAAACAACCGAAAACTCTCGTCTTTGTGAAGTCTACATCTGGGTAGAGATAAATGAAATACACATTTTGTCACTTTTTCACTGCTGGATTAGAGCGAGCAGGGCCTTGTACACACACGTTCTTACCGTTGAACTCTATGCCTAGCTGCAAACTCGAGCATTTCAGAACACACAAAAGCAAGGAAAACAGAACCCTAGAAGGGCAGTGAGTTTTGGACAGGGTAGTCAGGCAGGCACTCAGTTACATTTCTTTTGGACTGAAAAACAATAAACAAAACAAGTTGCCGGACATTCACACGGGCCGGCCACTATTAACTTGTCCGGGTGCTTTACCTGCAGTGTGTCTGTCTGTGCGCTGCATGTGTTTGGTGTGTGGGTGGAGGCCAGAAGAGGGCACTGGGTTTCCTGGAACTGGAGTGACAAACTCTTGTGAGCTGCCTGCCATGTGAGCGCTGGAATCAAATCTGGGTCCTCTGCAAGGGCAGCCAGTCTTAAGCCATCTCTCTAGGGCCAGAAAAATACTTTTCAAGGATAAAATTTACAAGTATCAACACAAAAGCAACCAGGATTGAAACATTGTGGAAAAAGCACACACTGCTCACAGGAATCAAAGTTGTGCTTACTATCTAGAGCAGTGGTTCTCAACCGTCCTAACGCTGTGACCCTTTAAACATTCCCTCACGTTGTGGTGACCCCCCAACCATAAAATGATTTTTGTTGCTACTTCGTAACTGTAATTTTGCTACTGTTACGACCATAATGTAAAGATCTGATATGCAGGATCTCTGACAGGTGACCCCCATGCAAAGGTCATCCCACTCTCCAAAGAGTCACAACCCACAGCTGAGAACCACCAATCTAGAAGGTATTCTGTGTAATGTAAATTCTTTTTACTCTGGCCTGGTTCTTTGAGGGTTTTGTTTTGTTTTGTTTTGGCATGCTGTGTTTTTAGTTTGTCCCCAGAAAGGAATTGGCTAGCACTCACAAAAGAGTGAGTAGGTAACTCCGGAACTAAAAGTGTGGCCTAATAAAGTCAGCAGAATTGAGGAGAGAAGGAGGGGGGCACAAGCGGCCATTCAACTTCTGTCCACATTATGACATCCACGACCCCAATCATGTGGTGGCTGGTGGAGAACCCTTTGGGTAGAATGGAGACTCTTACATGCAAGCCTAACATTCCAGAAATATTGGGATGCAATGAAGGAGGGAGAAGGGTAACCTTGAGGAAGAACATGGTCATTTTGAAGTTGTAATTTAGGTGACCAGAAAGAAGCCACCAAAGAAAGTTGGGATAAAAGACAGCTAGCTAGAGAGATGGGGTATTAAACCAGGGCTGAGCGAGGCGGCCTGAGACTACACAGGGACCTAAGAGCAAAGCTTTATTTGAGGGGAGGAGCACGGTGTGCTGTGGTGGGTGAGAGGCCACCATGTCCCATTTCCTCCCCTAGTTCGTGATTTCTCCGACACGTGTAACTTCTCAGAGAACTGTCTCTGCCCCAGCTCCTCTCTGCGGAGTCTCCGGAGCTGACTCCAGGAGCGGCTGCTTTCACCACACCATCAAAACTCTGTGTCAAGGTCAGTGAATTCCACGTCGCTAAGTCCACTGCTTAATTCTCAGTCCTAATCTTATTTAACTGGCCTTGCCTGCAAGATTTGACCCAACTGATTATGTCCTCCTGCAAGAAATGCCTGTGTCTGGTCGCTCCAAGTCACGTGCTCCTTTTCTCTCCAGCCACAGTGGCTGGTTTTCCTTGGCTTCCTCTTCATCTCCAACACTGGACACTAGACGGAAACTTACTTACACTCTCTTTCGGGAAATTCCCTAGCCTAATGATCAGTTTGGGCACCCCTCAGAAGTCCCAGTCATCCCCCTGCCTCTCCTCTGACCTCGGCCGGCAGACTTACCTGTCCAGCCAGTGTCTCTGGAGTTGTATGGGAACTTCGATTCCCATATCTGAATCCGAGCCTCCCCCTTAAATATGCTCTCTTTCAAACTTCTGTCTGTCTCTCAATTTCTACCTTCCCAGTTGAGTAGGCCAAAGATCTTGGAGTCACCTTTGACCCTTCTGCTGTCAGCAGATCATATCACTGTCAGCAGGAGAAAAAAAAATCACGCTGAATTCGCCTTCAAAATATGCTTGAAATTGAGTCATTTCTCATTATTTCAGCTCTGTCCATTACGGCTCAGTCTGCTTCATTTCATGCTTGGAATCCTTCAGGAGGCTTCCAATTGCTTTTACCTTTACCCTTCAGTTTATTCTCAACACAGAGCGATCTGTTAAGAGTAAAAGCCAGTGTTGTCAATCCCTGCAAGGTCACCTTTGTTGTAGAACATTATTTTAAGGTGTGTTACTTTTGTTTATGTGGCATTTGTTTAACTCTGTGAAGCTGTGTTACTGTGCCTGTCTAAAACACCTGATGGTCTAATAAAGAGCTGAACGGCCAATAGCAAGGCAGGAGAAAGGATGGGCGAGGCTGACGGGCAGAGAGAATAAATAGAAGGAGAACTCTGGGAGGAAAAAAAAGTAGTCAGAGAAGGAGGAGGACGTCAGGGGCCAGCCACACAGCCAGTCTCGGAGTGAAAGTAAGATTAAACAGAAGTAAGAGAAGGTAAAAGCCCAGAGGCAAGACAGGTTAAAGTTAAGAAAAGCTGGCTAGCAACAAGCCAAGCTAAAGCCAAACGTTTATAATTAAGAATAAGCCTCCATGTGTGATTTATCTGGGAGCTGGGTGGTGGCCCCTGAAAAAGAAAAGACACCAACAACACACCTTGAGGCCTCTCTAGTTCTTGTTTCATTGCAAATAACAAATATATGTTCTCCAGCTAAGAGAATCAGCAGCCAGCATAAGAGAGCCTGCGTGCCCTCAAGACTAACAGGGACAATGGAAACTAGGAAACCAAGTTACAAAAATGATCACTCTGCTAACAGCTGAGCATCACGTAGCCTCCCAGACACAGCAGACAGTCACTAGCTTCGTTTACTCTCCGGCCACTCTGGGGCAGCCCCGAGTGCAGCATGTGGATGCTCGTGGGATAGACTTACGAGGACGCACTGTAGTGACCTTTGTCTTACCATAAAGACCACGTCCCAAGGCAGAGGTGTGATGAGAAGTGTGATCCATGAAGAAGCCTGACATAGTGACACCGGGGGACAAGGTCCCCGCACACCTGGGGAGGCTCTCCAAGGAGTGGAGTTGGGGAGATAACATTTGCTGAGGGCTCCCTGAGTTCTCCCTGTGTGCTCCTGACCACGCAGACTGAAGGTTCTGAAATCATGAGCTGAACGGTTCCTCTCTTAAGTCCTTTCTATCTGAAGCCTCAACTGGCTGCAGCAGGGCTGGGAGACTGGGAATGACTGAGACCATCCACCTGCCTTGTGGACCCCAAAGATGCGACACCACAGAGTCAAGTGTCTGGGATCAACCTGATCAGTGCTGCTTGCAGTGTGGGTCAGAGAAGCCTTTTCAGTGGGCAACTGTTACTGCAGAGGTGGATAACTGACCAGTGTGAACCCAGTGACCGGAGAAAGCTCGGGTCTACACAGGCCATCCCCAACCCCCCACGGCTCAGGAGGGGTGAGTGGTGTGGACCATCTTCCCGACACACTGCGGGTGCTGTCCTCCTGAACTCACGGCAGGTGGGATTACTTGTACAAGCCCACACAGTTGGGTCCCTCAGTCCTCCAGGATGGAGGGAAGGGCGGCTCCCAGGCTCTGCCCTCCCCCCTAAGGACCTATGGGCAGTTAAAGGTTGATGGGAAAAGGTAAGCCTTTTTTTCAGGGCCTTGGATATCGGTGAGGCACTCACGCTCCTGTAAGTAATCCTGCACCCAGGCTGACGTAAGTCACCTTCCTGAGCTCACTGGTCACCAAATGAGCAGAAGACATACATGCAAGTAGGTGGAAAGCTGACTAGGAAGGGAAGAGAACCAGTGTGGGTGGGCGGGGACAAGGGAAGGGCATGAAGATTACCAAAATATATTAAACACATGCATCAAATATCACAACTAAACCAATTATCATGTACAATTAACATAAGCTAATAAAAATTAAAACAATGAAAATTATTTTAATAGAACTTAACAAATATAGGAGGAAAGTGAGTATTTAACAACTTTTTTCAAACTAAAATTTTATACTTTGGACTTCAAACTCAAGAAACATCTATCCAAATATTTAAACATCCACACTTTGGTTAACAATGGGAGAAAATAACATCTGAAGACTACTACAGAAATCCTGGCAATCTTTTGGTTACTGTTTCCACGGAAACACCAGGATGAAGAAAACATAACATGGAATGTGGTCTTAAGACCACTTCATCTTGTTTCATCCTATCAGTTAACTCGCACGGTACATGGCAGGAACAGAAATTAAGTGCTAGAACATTCACAGCTCATTCAACAAATATTTGTTGATTATATGCTGCAGGCCAGGCACTAAGCTTGGAGATAGGGTTACCCTGGCTAAACAAAGAGTCCCTGCCCTCACAGACTAGTCTGGTACAGAGACTTTAATTAGTCAGTGATACACAGGAAGATAATGTGAGGCACATACAATTTAAATTTTTCAGTAGCCACGTTAAGAAACAGATGGCATCCAATTACAATATGTAACAGTGCTTTAATCCAATATATCCAAAAGTATCAGTTACCATGTAATCAACATGTAAAAAGAATACTGAACTACCTTAATACTCTCTTCATGCTAGGATTCTGGAATCCAATTTTTTTTTTTTTTTTTTTTTTCAGACATTTCTTTGTATTTTTTTGAGTCATTGTAGCCAGCTGCTCGAACTCACAAGATCCCTGCTCTGCTGAGTGCTAGGATTAACGCCCAGCTTGGAATCCAATTTTTATTTAAATTTTTTTATAGATTTTTTTTTAATTTTATGTGTGTTAATGTTTTGCCTGCATGCATATATGTGCATCATGTGAGTGCCTGTTGGATACCCTGAAACTGGGTTATGGATGGTTGAGAGCCACCATATGGGTGACTGGAATTGAACCTAGTCCTCTGCAAAAGCAACCCATGCTCTTAACTGCTGAGCCACCTCTCCAGCACCACACTGTTTATTTTATGCTTTTGAACTAGCTACAGTTCAAATACTGGAAAATCCTCTGTGGCTCTGCTACTGTCCTGGACAGAGCACAGAGTGAGAGACACCGTGCAGAGCAGGAAAAAGTCCTTCTTTCTTCAATAAATTCAAAATCGACCACTTAAGACAAGTGAAACCTATGGACATAGAAACTTAGACGCATACTGTCGAATTGTAAGTAGAAGGAAGCCTCGAGCAGCGCCACAGATGACGGCAGACTGCCTGGTGATTAATGTGTGCAGGGTTCTTGTTCAGTCTCATCTGCTAGGAGACCTGAGTAAGACTGCACATAAGATAAGCATGGCTGACTCAGCCGACTGCTTCCTCTGGGTTGGGTATGTGCATGGTAAGCGCAGTGTGGTGGCTGCTCCGGTGGTTTGGGAAATGCAGAGCCATGCCCTTGCTCGGCTTCCACTAACTCGCCAACACCCAGAATCGTAGCTCCCAACTCTACAGTTTGGCTTGGGTCATGGAGGCAACTTAAACCAACCTCTGAAGCTAGGTGCACGAGAAGCTTTAATGGGCCTGAGCCAGGTTACTTCCAAAGCAGGCCACCATGTTGCTTTTCCCAGAAGCACAAAGAACAGGGCATACTACAAAAATGGAAATCAAGGACCGTGGCTGGAGGTTCTACTTCAATCTCATCTCATGCCCAAACACACTCTACATACCAGGCACACCACACTGTACCATACGGGGCTTTTCTGAGCAGCCTACTAGTCAAAATCCTCAGAGAAGAATACAGAGTGAGTTCCCAGGTACTGGTCTAGGGACACAGACACAGACAGACACACAAACAACTCACTTCCATTTAAACATCGTCTTACTTCCTCTCCAATAACCCCAAAGTCTAAAGTTCATTTCCAAAGACTTAAGCATTCCCTCACTATTGGCACACTCGGACACCATACCAACTACTTCACCAGCGTCATTTCGTGTACTCACGCCTGTGAACAAGCCTTATGAAGTAGTACCATCATTTGACACATGAAGGTGAGGCTGTGAGGTGACAGGCCAGGTTGAAAGAGACTAGACGAGACTCAAGCCCTGGCTGATCCGATTCCTCGTCCATGTTCACGGGAAACTTCCCATTGTTCTCTTCCTTGTCCCTGTCACTAAAGAGAAGCCACGCCACAGCAAAGGGATGCAGCTGCAGAGAAGCCACATGGACGTAGGACACAGCTGGAGACCTCGGGAGGAAACTATGACAGTTCAAAGAGAGACATGTACTGATAAGCTGGGTGACACTGCTCGGTGATGTGCCTTCTCGGGCAGCTTATCATTTTATATAATCAGCAGTAGAAATAAGTTCTCAAAAATTCTCAGACAGGCATAAGTTCACATACTCAGGATAAACATCACCAAGGCAAAGAGAAACAAAACTTATAAAATAACAAACCCTTCATGAGCAAACGGGCCCATTGCTATTTTCCAAACAGCTTATGAGGAATGCCAACACACAAGGTATCTGGACTGGGGCCGCAGAGAAGATGCCGCAGTGGGCTAGGGAGTCAGGGTCTAGTGTCTTGACTGGAGTCCTGAGACAGGCTGCCCCCGGTTTTCTGTTTGTCCGTCAGTCCAGGGAGTCAGTGGCACCCATGGCTTACTACCACTTAAGCACTGGTGTTGATTTTCGGCTTCACCGCCTTCTCCAGCAACCCACCAGTCCCTGACATCTGTTCTTCATGGTCGAGGTGTGGCCATTCTAATCTAATCCTAGTCTAATCTATTCATGAGCACAGACTATACACTCTCTGCGATGAAGGCTTCCTTTACTCAGCAAGGGCTTTTGCTCTTGGTTTTTGAGGTTTCTCTTTGAGTCAGGATTGTAGTCCTGGCTGACCTGGAACAGATTATGTAGACCAGGTAGAGCTTGAACTCACAGAGCTCGGGGATGAACGGCACACCCACAATTCCCCCGTTCAGCAAATGTCTGAGATCTGCTATTTCTGACATTGGTCATGTGTCCCCCAGGTTGCCCAGGACTGCCCGTGACAACATGCTCCTCACAGACACATAGCTGGACGGTTTCCACTTTGGTGATTATGAACAAGAGCTTCATGAGCCGTCTTTCCCTTCTCCGGGGTGGCAGCTAAGGGTGGAGAGTGGATCACAGGACACACACTTAGTGTCCTAAGCAGAGTCTCTGTAACGCTGTTATATTTCCACGAGGGACTAAGCTTTGGTTGCTTCCTGTTCTCGGCCAGCATTTGATGTTGTCAGTCTTTTCAGTTTTAGCACTGTGTAACAGGCGGGCAATAGATAGTTTGATTACTTCTGAGTTGAATATTTCTTTAAGATCATATGACATAAGCATCATTATATAAAATATAAAGCAAAGAGAAATTATAACTTTTTAAAAAATTCTTTAAAAACTTTAAAAATACAACTCTCTTAGAATTGAAGCTAATAATTTTAACCAAGTTCTGGAGAAATGAGGCTAACACCTGATGCCAACCTTAAAATTAAAAAGCACCTTGGTACACCCACATATCTGAACAAAGCAGCAGAGTGCCCTGAAACCAAGGGGGAGCCCCTGCTGACTACATTACGGCCATTCTCAATCGGGCCTTACATAAGCGATGTCATTACAGAACCCAGTGGGTGACTGTCCAAATTAATAAAGTGCCATCTGCCCGGCAGCAAAGGGACAGCGACACCAGAGGTTGCACGAACCCCGACCTCTCTTTCCACACAGCCACCAACATTACCTGCCGAGGGGCAACGCACCCTCACTAGGTAAATTTAGTTTTTCTTCTACACAAACGTCAACACCTGAACACACAGTTCTAAGAAATGCCTGCTGACTAGCCTAATGGCATTATTACCACAGAACAATAAACTCTAATTCAGTTAAAAAAAAAAAAAAAACCTATTGCAATTACTATACTCCCAACTTTATTAGTATCACTTTGTAAACAGCCAATTTGTCTTTCCTACATTTTCTGAAATGTTTTCTTTTTCTAAAAACAAACCAACAAAACCTCAGACACAATTACCACCTATTTTCTGAGCTATTTCAACACATCTCGCTGCATGGTGCAAACGCCCCTAGCTTAGGAACACACACAGGCCAGTCCTACACACCACACGACTTCACGATCAGCAAGGCCAACTGTTTGCGCATGCTGGGACTCCGTTTCCATGTATCAGCTGCGTCAGTCTGACCCACACGCCACAGACGAAGGCTATGTAGACCAGCTCCAGAGCATAAGCTTCGGCAGCTTCTTTCAGGAAGTGGGACACAGTGAGGAAGCAGGCTGGCTGGGGCTGAGTGGAAGTCCTGACCCTAAAACCAGCACAGAAATCTCAGTCATAACATCACTGCACACACTAAGAATGTTCAGGAACTAAGAGTGGGGTCCAGAACACAGTATGAGCAGACAGGTTCTTCCTCTCCACTGCCTGTCTATAATGTGTCTGCAACACAACAAGCCTGCTGGTTTCTTTTGAAATATCACCCATGAAGATCTGAAGATCTGTTACCCAGTGTACTCTTGCTGGATTATTTCATGACAGAAAAAGTGAAATTTTCTGTTGCTCCACAAACCAATTGAGAAGGGAAGAAGGGAGCGGGGAGAGGGGCGGGGAGGGGGGGGGGAGGGGGCCTCGACAGAACCTCATCTAAGATGCTGGGGGTCTGCTGCACCTCTCCTGTGTGTGCTCCTATGCTGTCATTTGCTATGGAATTGGTGATGGAGCCGTCATGTGAACACAGCACCCGCAGGTGCACAGGTGAGGCCGTCATGTGAACACAGCACCCGCAGGTGCAGGTGAGGGAGCCGTCATGTGAACACAGCACCCGCAGGTGCACAGGTGAGGGAGCCGTCATGTGAACACAGCACCCGCAGGTGCACAGGTGAGGGAGCCGTCATGTGAACACAGCACCCGCAGGGCACAGGTGATCATGTGAACACAGCACCGCAGGTGCACAGGTGCCGTGAACACAGCACCCGCAGGTGCAGGTGAGAGCCGTCATGTGTGCACAGGTGAGGAGCCGTCAGCAGTGCGCAGGTGAGGAGCCGTCATGTGAACACAGCACCCGCAGGTGCACAGGTGAGGAGCCGTCATGTGAACACAGCACCCGCAGGTGTGACAGTGAACACAGCACCCCAGGTGAGTGAGTCATGTGAACCCGTCACACAGCACCCGCAGTGCACAGCTCCTCACCGTCATGTGTCTGAGCAAATGCACCGCAGGTGCACAGCTCCTCACAGTGTTGTGAGCAGCTTAACAGCAGCCCTCACTGACAGCCTCGGCCACAAAGCAGCAGCTGCTCTCCTTCTCCACTCACCAAGCCCCACTGCGGAATCAGGCAAGGAGCTAGAGCAGAGCGTAAAGAAGGCAGCTAGTCCAGACACAGGAGACGAGAGAACCCACATCCCCTGGCCATTTTCGTAGGACTTGGACTTTTCCCTCCTCTCTCTTTTTAAAAATATGTTTTGAAGTTGGGCAGTGGTGGCGCATGCCTTTAATCCCAGCACTCTGGAGGGAGAGGCAGGCGGATCTCTATGACTTTGAGGCCAGCCTGGTCTACAAAGTGAGTTCCAGGATAGCCAGGGCTACATTGAAAAACCCTACCTAGAAAAACCAAAAAGAGCCGGGCGTGGTGGCGCACGCCTTTAATCCCAGCACTCGGGAGGCAGAGGCAGGCGGATCTCTGTGAGTTCGAGGCCAGCCTGGGCTACCAAGTGAGCTCCAGGAAAGGCGCAAAGCTACACAGAGAAACCCTCTCTCAAAAAAAAAAAAAAAAAAAGAAAAAAAAAAGAAAAACCAAAAAGAAGAAAGAAGGGAGGGGGGAGGGTGATAGATAAATAGATAGATAGATAGATAGACAGACAGACAGACAGACAGACAGACAAGCTGGGCAGTGGTGGTGCCAGCCTTTGATCCCAGCACTCAACAGGCAGAGGCAGGCGGATCTCTGAGTTCGAGGCCAGCATAGTCTATAGAATGAGTTCCAGGACAGCCAGGGATATAGAGAAGCCCTGTCTCAGGGGTTAAAAAAAAAAATGAGGTAGGGTCTCACGTAGCCCTGGTTGGCCTTAAACTCACTCTGTAGCCAAGACTGGCCTTGAACTCCCGATCCTCCTGCCTCCACCTCTCCAATGCTGGGATTACAGGCGTGTGCCAACATGGCCAGTCAGGCTACTGGATTTAAACTAAACAATCACTCTGAGTTTCTTCTGGGAAATCATCTTGTTCTGAGATGCAGATTTTACACGTGGACCCTACCTCTTCACTGGCTAGCAATGTCCTTTCCAGCAAGGAGGAAAGACAGAGTTAAGAGTGTCTGAACCCTTCACTTCTCACACGGCCAGGACGGTGCAGGGGAAGACGGCCCTGGTAAAGCAGCCCTGGTTTCTAAGCACAGGCAGCTGCTTCACTGGTGTGAACTACAGACTGTGTCTAGCTTTCTCAACTCCAGTCCCTGTACAAAGCGCTGCCCTCCCAGGATGCCTCTGGCAGCTAGCTGGTGAAATGTAAAGCTTCTAGCTGAGGAGCAGCAATAGAGAAATCATAGAAATGGCAATCACTGTTATGATTAATACCAGCAGTTAGACACACCATATCTAGAACACTGACAAGGCCCAAGCCTTCCAGAGTGATACAGATGCATTTCTGAAAACATTCTTCCGCCCCCTCCAGAGCTGACATATTCGGACTGAATTTGGTGGAAGGGCCTCCTCCGAACAGGTACAAAACGGCGGCAGTCGACAGTGTGCCACCGAGAGCTACTCCGGGTGCCACGGCAGCACTGATGCTGAGGGGCCGGCGTGCAGGCTTGGTGAGCTCTGCGTAGCACACCAACACTTCAGATGTGCGGGGCCAAACGCATGATTGGTACTGTAAGAATCTCTAATAATCTGGCTTTTCAGGAGAATTTAAAACATGCCCAGAGCAGGTCTTTTCTCCCGTGACTGCACATATATAATGTCCCATTTTCTTCTGCGTTATCATCCAGATGACTGAATTTTTATGTGTTGTGTTCAGCGTTCCTCAGCCCGTTCTGAGACAGTCTCACTACCCAGTTCCGGCTGGCCTCAGCTGTGGCCTTGTGAGCCTCTTCCCTCAGGTTCCCTGAGTGCTCAGGACCACAAACAGTGCTGAGGTTACAGGTGTTGCCATTACCCTTGCCTTCAGCTCCCCTGAAAGAGAAGCGAGCACCTATGTGTGGTGGCCTGCACCTACACAGTCCCAGCACCCAGGAGGCTAAGGCAGAAGGACCACAAGTGGGAGGCTAGCCTGAGCTACACTGAGTCAAAGCAGTATGAGATATATTTGGTCTCAAAAGACCAAAAAGAGCTAGCATGCCCAAGACCATTGAGTTTAATTTCCAGTACTAACCCCCATACACCCCAAAAAAAGTTCAAGTAGTCATCTTTGTCTGTATCCACCAAAGAGAATCTCTACATGGTAGCACCTGCATGTTATAGAGAGAGAAACTCTGTTTTCAAAAGCAATGTAATTTAGTTGCGATCAGGAAACTAAAAGGTTTCCAAGTGAAATTTCAATAGGACATGCAATTAAAAAAAAAGTTGAGCTAATTTAAATCAAGTTACAAGATAACACGTTTTAAAACACCTACACATACAGAGATGTAGACGCAAGATGTCCTGCAGCGGAACAAGCCTGCTGGGTACAAAGGACCGCCTAACCGTGGTCACTCTGTGGGAAGGAAGTGGCTGGCTCAGGAGGGAGAATGAGACTCTTAAATACCTACCTATTTGTGCACACCGGCTTCTCATGTAATATACTGCAACAGGAGCAAAGGAGTGTGCACACAAAGAAACAAAACACAAACCGGCTGAAGTTGGCCTTATGTGGTTAGAATTAAAGACAAAGCAGTCGGGGATATCCACATCAAAAGAGTCCCCAGAACGATGAGAGTGTGGCGAGCCCTAGACCAGGCTACTTTATCACTGCTTCATCCCTTTGGGTCAACAATGAACATGTAAAACAAACCTAAATAGCAAGTGTCACATCCACTGGCAAAGTTACTTCATACTTAAAACTGGGAGACGTGCATTTTTCACAGGAGCTAAGTTTTTACTGGGTCTATTCAGAATGACAGAGGCATCTAGAATGGACGTATTTCTAAGAATCATTCAACGCACAGCTCTGACCACGCGAGCACTCGTACAGACAAAGTCATCTTTTGCTGGATTTACTTCTGCCCCCGCTGCCTGGGGAAATCTACTATCACCTCCTTTGTTTCTAAACCTGTACCAGGACGTCAGCTGATGAGTCATGGATCACGCTCGAAAGCCTCGTTACCAAAGACAGCAGAGCACAAACGTTTTACACATCAGTCTTAAGACAGTCTAAGTTACATGTCGCAGTTTCTACGCAGTGACATAGAGGAGCTCTAAGAAGTGAGAAACTTCAAAACAAACTGCAAGTTCAAGGACTCACAACATCGTTTTCCTTGTTCCCCACTAACCGGTGGGGCTTTGTTTTTCTTCATCCGTAAGACAAGATGAAGTACAGACAGACACAAACAACTCCCACCTTTAAGAGAGAGCTAAATTATTCAAGATTGACTTCCTCAAATGCCTGGCTTCTTCTCATTTCTTCAACCACGTCTCTTGAGTGGGGAAACCTCCAGGAGAGGGTGTGCAAGGGGAAGATGGGATGGGATGGGGGGCTGGGACTCAGCGGCAGAGCACTTGCCTAGAACGCACAAGGTCCTATGCTGGCTTCCACACACCACTCTCTGTGGCAGAGCTGCCTCCAAGGTTCCCTGTGAAAAAGACAAACCAGCCAACAGGAAGTGTGGAGACCACTACAGACTGCAGCTTCCACTAGGAGCAGATGGCCCAGATCTAACACATGGCCTGCTCATCCATGTGACATTTGTCATGAACCTCTATAAATGTATTTACCTGCTTATGTGTCTAATAAACAGCACATGGCTGCCCCCACCTCACTCCAGTGTGTGAGCTATATAAAAGGACCCTTGATCTCACTCTGCCACATCCTCACCACAGCCTGAACATACTACATATTCAAATAAATGTCCAGTAACAGAATACAGTAGCAGGGAAAATATAACCAGATACACAGCTGCCTTAGGACTTATACACAGTTGCATAATCGTGAAATTTATTTCCACTTAAGAAATAAATTTCTTGCTCTTTACTCACAGTTTAAAAGCACTATAAGCTCCACAAGGCTGTCTGCGTTAAGGTCATCATGCTACATCCCGAGTAAGAACTGAACTACCGATAGTCTGTTTGACTTCCTTCTACACAAGTTTCACTCAGGATCAAACCACAGAAAAGCAACTTGAAGCACGTTGTCAAGTTTGGAAGGCTAAAGTCACACGGAGGAACTCATCACAGGCACACATTTTATAAAGGGAGCATCATTTGATGTCAAACATCATTTGACAGTTGGCCGCAATGTTCAGGGTCCTCTGGTTTGGGAACTGAAGGGCTTTCTTGACTGTTCAGCTCCCGCCCTCAACAAAGAGACATCTGTGTGCTGCAAATGGAGGTTATCACCAAGAACAACTGGTCAAAACTCAGAGAGTACATGGCTGTGGGTGCCCATCCCCAAATGGGGCATATGTAACAACCTTCCATCCAAGGCTCAGGGAGCATGGCAGCAGAGGGGGGCAGAAGGAGTCTAAGAGCCAGAGGGCCAGGAGGACCACTGTGCATCATGTCTTCTGGACATGACGGGAGTACCATACCCTGGACTCTCCACAGCCACGGCTACTGCACAAGACCTGCAAAGACCTCACGGTCAACCTGCAGCAGGATGGGTAAGGAGTCACAAGGCTCCACCCGACTAGAACAGCTGCAGACAGTCACAGCCGCTGAGGGAGCGAGAGTCAGTTCTCTACAGGGATGAGCCCCTTGGTAGGCTGTGCATGCTTCAGGGGTCAACCCTGTACACGTGTGCATGTGGGCAACACTAACTGGACTCACACAGGTTATGTCATCATCGTCACCACCACCACCATCATCATCACCGTCATTATCATCACCATCGTCATCATCATCACCACCACCACACCGTCATCATCATCAGTTTGAGAAGAGATGTAGAGAAGGGGGTACAGGAGGAGTTATGGGAAGGGAACGGTTTATCTAACAAAATTCTCAAAAACAATTCTTCCCCTGGGCTTAACCCCTAGAGCCCACAAGGCAGAAGGGAAACGTCAGGTCCTGCAGGTTGTCCTGTAGCTTCCACAGGCACCACACACTCACACGTTTAAAACCAGAGTGCTCTGATCTGACCATCTGCAT
Organism: Peromyscus leucopus; assembly: GCF_004664715.2. Lineage (NCBI taxonomy): Eukaryota > Metazoa > Chordata > Mammalia > Rodentia > Cricetidae > Peromyscus > Peromyscus leucopus. Next base: position 31,042,179 of record NC_051082.1, read on the forward strand.
TTACCACCCTTCTTACAGCTGTAACAAACCGCTTGGATGAGGCTCCTTTTTGATGAAGAGAAGAGGTCTGCCTAGTCCACAGTCACAGTTCTGGAGAGTCAAGGCCATGACTCTAGTGAGGGTCACACACACACACAAAATGGCAGGAGCAACTGAGAGAGGACAGGAGCAGCTCACACGGGAAGGCAGAGGTGTGCTCCTCAAGGACAGGCTCGAGCTTTGATGACAACTTGATGCCGCAGAACACCCACTCCAAAGCTGAGGAGACAGCTCAGTCTATAAAGTGCTTGCCCTGCCAAGGACCCGAGTTTGATCCCCAGAACCCACACAATCATGCTGGGTATGATGGCATGCACCCGGAATCCCAGCACTTTGGAAACAGACAGGATTCCTGGGGCTAGCTGGCCAGCTAGTCTAACCTGGTGAGCTACAGGCCAATGAAATACCTTGACTCAAAGGAGGTAGATGGTGTTCCTGAGAACGGCAACCGAGGTTGTCCTCTAGCCTCCATGTGTGAGTTCCCACACACACAAGCACGCACGGATGTGTAAGTATTCATACACACACGCGCACACACACAAGAGAGAGAGAGAGAGAGAGAGAGAGAGAGAGAGAGAGAGAGAGAGACTTACTCCAGAAGACCTTTGAAAATCCCTTTGAAAAGCTTATTTCCAACTGACCTCAGAGGACCCATTGGGCCCCATCTCTTAAAAGCTTCACCACCTGAGTACACCTAATTAGGTACCAAGCTTTCAACTCATGAACTTTTGATGACACACAACACCATCCTTCTGCATTCTCTAAAATGTATTCATAGCCAAAAAAAAAACAAAACAAACAAACAAACAAAAACCCCACTTTTCTATACAGTCTCCGTACCGTGGTGTTAACACTATCAGCACACGACAGGTCTAGAACAAGCGAGGAAATGAGCTTCCAGCATGATCACCGACGAGCGGCTATCCAATGTCTGACTTACTTTTCTATTGCTGGGAGCAAACATCATGACTAAGGAACTCAGAAAACAAAGCATTTAATTGGGAGTTTGCTTACGGTTTCAGAGGGTCAGCCCATGATCATTATGGCAGGAAACACAGCGGCAGGCAGGCAGGCAGACAGGCAGAGCAGGTGCGGCGCCAGAGCAGCAGCTGAGAGCTCACATCTGATTCAAAAGTTGGAGGGAAAGAAGAGAAGAGGGGGAGAGGGAGAGAGGGGGAGAGACAGAGAGGGGTGGGGGGAGAAAGAGACTGAGAGCTACTGGGCCTGGCTTGGACTTCTAAAACTTCAAAGCCCATCATAGTGACCTTCCTCCTCCATCAAGGTCACACCTACTCCAACAAGACACACCTCCCAATCTGTCCCAAACAATTCCACTAACTAGTGACCAAGCATTTGAACACATGAGCCTATAGGGGCCATACTCGGTCAAACCACGTCTAGTTTAGGTTTTTCCTCTCAATGTGTCTGGGAGAATCTCTGCTTCCTGACTATGGATGCAGTATAACCACCCACCTCAAGCTCCTGCTGCCATGACGGAATATACCCTAGATTTCTGAGCCAAACACATACGCCTGTCCTCCACTCCACTGCTGTTGTCAACTTGTTTTATCACAGTGGTGAAAGTAACGAAGACGCCTATCATTCTTTTCCATTATATTCGCAAAATTAACCTTGGAAGGTTTCTCATGCTATTACATATCCTCCAAGATCAAAAAGTCAAACATGGTACGATACCTGGAAAAAGACGAAGCAGTGTTTCAGAAAAATTATACCTATTTTTAATAAAATCTGAAATCAGTCTATTTAAGCATATTAAATAGCCCATCTATAATGAAAGCACCAAGTCTGAAACTGGAGAAATGAATGGAGTCAAGACATACTTCACATGAGACCTCCTCAGGATACCTTGAAATCTACTAAGCAGTGCTCGTGGACGCAGATGCGGACCAAAGACAGTAAAGGTCAGCAACAGGGACACAGCACACAGCTCCCGCTCTCCCACAACTCGCTGTCCTCACTGACTCTGCTGTAGCTTCTGGTAAACCTAGACATTTGTTTCCATATGAAAACAAAAGGACAGAGAAGTCTCTAATGCGGGATGCTGCGATGAACGGTTTTGAAGCTAGGTCCTAGCCCAACCCCTGCCATCAGCCACCCCCATTCCAAGAGAAATCGATGTTCTAATCTATGTATTTTAGAGCCCCCCTTATTTCTACGGCCAAGGTCTAAGAGACACCAGTAAAACAGTTTGTTTGAAACTTAATCACATACAAAATTGACTCCAAATCCATTAAAGACTTCAGTGTAAGGACCTGACACTGTACAACTCTCAGAAGAAGAAAAAAAAGCATAGAAACTTCATGAGAAATATGACCTCACCTCCCCCGTCAAATATACGACCTCAAAAGTACAAATACTGCGGTGGTGGCGCACGCCTTTAATCCCAGCACTCGGGAGGCAGAGGCAGGTGGATCTCTGTGGATCTTGTGATTCAAGCCAGCTGGGCTACCAATGAGCTCAGAAAGGCGCAAAGCTACACAGAAACCCTGTCTCGAAAAACCAAAAAAAAAAAAAAAAAGTACAAATACTGACTGACCAATGGGATAACACCAAGCTTAAAATCCTGCACACCCAAGGACAGCCAGTAGTGTGAAAAGGCGATCTATGGGATGGGAGACAGTATTTGTAAATCAGACCCGGCAAAGAGTCAACATCCAGAGTGAGGAAGTCCTCCAATGACTCAAAAGTGGATTAGGGACTGGAGAGCACTTTTCTACAATGACCTATCTACAGGTGGCCACCAAACATAGGGAGAAGTACAACAGCCCTTACTGTCACAGAAATGAGATCAAGGCGGAAGATGCTACCGGATACCCGTTACAACGGCTGTCACCCGACAGACGGAAAGCAGCAAATGCAGCTGCGGCTGCAGCGGAACTGGTGGGACTGTAAAGTGGTACAGCCACCCTAGGAAACAGGAGGCTTTCCAATATTACAAACAGAACCGCACTTATTGAAAATTCACCATCTGGACTGATATATGTTGTAAGTGCTAAATATTTCAATTTAGTACTTACAATTACTAAATTATTCAAATAACGAAGGACAAACAGTGTGACCTCATGGTAATTTGTGATGGCACATTAATGCATTTTGTGATACATTTATGCAAACTTCAGTCTACTAAAGACTTCCAGGACTTGTGCTGTTGAGATCAGCAGTGGGGAACGCGGGGGTCGTGGAGCTCTCTGCTTTATGCTTAGAACTGGAGTACTTTTTCAGACTGGTGTGGAGAAGAAACGAGGAAAAGGGCAGAATTAAACCATGAAGCACTCCCAAAGAGATGTAAGAGGATGGGACTGAGGAGCAGCTCAGAGCCAGCTCCAGTAGACCTGAGATTTCAGCAGGAAGGTTGGGAAGGGGGGAAACAAACCTGAAAGAAAAAATAGCAGGTCACCTCAAATTCCTGCCAGCCTGCCTGTGGACCAGAGAAGACCTGGGGAGCAGGCTGAAGAGTGTAAATGATGGTGTGGAATAATGCATGTGTGACAAAGAATAAAACCTCACTAAGACTAAACCAGGCACATAACAACAGGCCCTGTCCACTTCCCTGGCCCATCCCCTGCCTCTCCTCTTTTCCCTCAAACTAACACCCACTTCTAACTTACTTTTCTAAGGTCAACCCATCCACATATCCCTTCAAGTAAACTTACAAAGGGAAGGCTTCAGTGACATCCTATTCTGCATAAAACAAGGCTAGTTTCCCTCATCACATTGCCAGATAGATAACACCTTACACCAGCACTGTCCCACAGAAATACGTGAGCCTATTCTACCTTACGCCAGCACTGTCCCAAAGAAATACGTGAGCCTATTCTACCTTACACCAGCACTGTCCCACAGAAATACGTGAACCTATTCTAGCTTACACTAGCACAGTCCCACAGAAATACGTGCGTGAGCCTATTCTATCAGTTCAAGTGCTCAAATACTCACATTTAAAAAAACAGGCAACTGCATATAATATTTTATCTCATCCAAAATATCCAAAATGCTGCCATTTCAAGATGTAATTATTGAGAATTTTATGGGGTTTGTATTTTGCACTGTTGTATTTCTCAGCACAGAGCAGCTACATTTCAAAACTTCACAGCCAAATATGGCTCACTACTACAGGACTGAGAGAACAACCCTGCACCCACTCCTCCTTCCGGGCACTTACTAGCTTGGGACTGTGCGGTGATGTCTCTGGTTTCTGATGAACTCTGTCCCAGGTCCCTGTCAGAACACTCTGCACACACAGAATGGGCTAAGGCGGATGGAGGGCCAAGGGCAGCTGAGAGAATTCCAAGATCTGAGAAAGGGCAGCGCAGGGACCAAGACAAGCTGAAGAGGGCAAAGTTGTCAGTGATGGTAGCGCCAGATGCTTAAGGCAGGGCTCGGATCGGACCACGAAGACAGGAAGCCTAGCGGATAGGACGGCCACGGGGAGGGGCCTATGGGAGTGGAGCCGATGGACAGGATGGACAGGCAGCCGGTCTCTCCGAGCAGGGAGGGAGCCGCAGGTGGGCCTGAGAAAGGACAGGCGGGTGGTTATGGGCACAGGAGGACACCGGTTCAAGGGGATGTGAGTCTCTAACGTGGGAAACACCAAGGCACCAAATGGATGATAAACCGCAGTGGAGCTGAAGGCCGCTGGAGCTGAGGAGCCGCGGAACTAGGAGCCGAGGGTATCTGGTCGGCCCACTTTCAATGACTACCATCTCCTCCACTGAAGGTCTTCTAGGATCCTAAATTCTCCAAAGGTAGAAAGCACTTTTTGTGACTCACGGCTCCGCACCAACCACACGGTATACACTTAGAGATCTGGCAGACAGAGTTAAAATGAACACTGAAGTTCAAATACTGAAATCACGCAGAAGGGAAAGGGCAGTGCTCAGAACACTTACAGATGACGTCAGTGGAATGTGTCACGTGATCTGATCCATGATTACTTATATGGTTTAACTGATAAGGATTCCGACAAAGAATTAAATTGAAATTGAAATTAAATTAAGGCCAAAATCCTGATGGGAGGGTACATATTTCTCAAATTTACTAATAGTTAGCACAAAATCTTTATTATAGTGAAGTACAGCTTTTTTGAACCTAAGATTATGGCCCTCAAAATCTGGTTTTAAACTTTTCATCACAGTCCATTTTAGGGAACCTTGTTATTTAAAAGAATTTCTCCCATCCTCCTCAGGTATCATCTCTCTATGTAGCCCTGGCTGTCCTGGAACTCAGCATTTGTGTCTACTTCTCATTGCTCCTACCCAGACCAACACTAAAAAACTCCAAAATGTCCACTAACAAATTTCCTCCACTGAAGGCAATGGCCTGCTGAGGTAACACTTTCAAATGCCCAGGCTGGGGGAACAGATGCATGTAACACTTATCTGGGCACATTTCTGTCTAGACCCCCAATTACCCCACCAAGATGTCAGAGGCTCTGCCCTGCAGCTCTCCTCAGAACCAGGAAGCTGTGGTCAGTAACCTCTGAACAAAGTTATAGCCCTGTGTGTCATGCAGTCAGTACTGAACTATGACACACGGGTCATCTCTACCGCTGGAGAACTCACCCCACCCCACGGCTCCGGCAGTGAACTGTGAAAAGTGAATAATTACAGCATCCCCCAGGGACACAGCTGGCTCAGAAGAGCCATCAAGTCTCACTCCTGTGGCTTCCTTGGGACACCACATTCTCTCTTGTTTCCCCAGACATACGGAGGAAGACAGACCAAAGCTGGTGGACCCTCCACTCACATTCACATACCTTAACATTTTGGTTTTGCTTTGTTTTTTACATACCTGGGAATTTACAGTGAACAAGACAGATGAGACCTTTGCTCTAGAAAGCACACACTCTAACAGATAGAAACTATAATACCTAGCTTTTCTCAAGTCACACAAACCGGGGCTGGGTGTTACTCTGCAGTAGAGTACTAGAGAAAGTCCTCTGAATATCGCCTCATTCGGCTCACAGCTCTCATCTCCTGGATCCAACCCACCCACAAGTTTACTCGACCTCAGATCTTTCTGCTGTTTTTGTTTCCTAAGGAAAAGAAACCTGACAGGAAAGCTAAATAAAGGAGATTTGTTTTGTGAAACTTCTAGACCCTTAACAGCCCAGTTTAGACCTGGAGAACTCTACAATTACAATCCTGTGTATGAGGGTGTGTGTGTGTGTGTGTGTGTGTGTGTGTGTGTGTGTGTGTATGCATGAGTGAGCTTGTGTGTGTGCATGCATGAGTGAGCGTTTGTGTGTGTGTGTGTGTGTGTGTGTGTGTGTGTGTGTGTGTGTGAGAAATTTTTTCAGCCAGCATCACCGTTTAAGTGAACGTATGCAATAAAACCTGGGCCTCTGCTCCCATCCTTCTCTACAGGAAGGCAGCTCTGGAAGGAACTGCAGCTCAGGAAGCAAGGGGAAACCGTCACACAGTTCTGCAGAGGAAGAAGGATCTGGGTCGTCAGATGGCAAATGGGACAGTGATGAGCAGAATGCAGAGAAAGAGAAGGAATCGGAGCCAACAGGCTGTAGGAACCTGGAATTCCCCTTTGATGACGACCAAAACTAATTTGGCGGGGTAGGAGGAGCAGGACAGGGTCTAGCCATGTAGCTCTGGCTGGCCTCAAAGTCTTAGAGATCAGCCTGGCCCTGCCTCCCAAGTGCTGCTGGGATTTGTTATTTTGTCTTTGTGATATTTAAAGACAGGATTTCCCTTTGCACCCAATAGGCTGGCTTCAAACTCATGGCAATCTTCTTGAATCAGTCTCTGGAGTGATGAGATTACAGAGGTGTCTCCATGCCCAGCTGAAGTATGCAGTTCCGACACCTGCCGTTTCATGTTAACACCTCACTGTTCTACCCCACCTCCCCTTCTCCCCAAAATTTGCCTCCCCTGTCCCCGGATCTCACACAGAGCTTCCCACACACCCCAAAGGGCTTTCTGCAAGCTCTCTTCCGTTCTCCCTTCTTTCCAGGCTTCTCTTGGCAATGTCTATCCGACACGCACAGCTGACCTGTCAATCACCCACGTAGCAAGCACCTCACAAGCTCGATCCCAAGCGGACCTTCCTCTCACTGCTCCGTCAGGTGTTTTCAACTGTTCCCTCTCAAGCCTCCAACATTCCCTATCTCACTAATAGTGTTGTCATTAAAGGAACAACTAATATTTATTCAGTGCCTGGACTGCACCACGCTGTGTCAAGGGCATTACATGCGCAATTTCATTTGCTCTTCAAACCTTACTGAACAGGTACTGTGACTATTCCCTTCATGTTAGGGAATCAACTCGGATGGGACAGTAATTCTAAAGTCAATTGAAAGAAGCTGACCCCTCTTCTGGCTCTGTGAGCAGCTTGACTAGTCCACACCCGTGCCCCAAATTAAAAAAAAAAAAAAAGCAGGAGTCAGGACTTGGTGGCGCACGCCTTTAAGCCTAGCACTCAGGAGGCAGAGGCAGGAGGATCTCTGTGGGTTCTAGATCAGTCGGGTCTACATAGTGAGTTCCAGGGCAGTTAGAGCTACACATTAAAACCCTGTCTCACAAACAAGAAAACAAAAAACAAACCAAACCAGGAATCACCTTTCATTAATGCTATCTAGTCACTCACCTGTGGGTCTTAGCCCATACCTTCCGAATGCCACACCAGCTTTCTTCACAGACTGACAGCCAGCACCGTCTAAGCTCTTACTAAGCCCTTGTCTAAGCCGTAGCCATGTTTTCTTTTTTTCCGGTTTCCAAATCCTACTAGACAAAGATGCTGAAGAACCAAGAGGCTGCCTGTGTGTGTGTGTGTGTGTCTCCCAGATCCCACGCACAGGGATCACACGGCAGGGGCCCCCAGGCTCTCTCTCACCTCTCCTCTGGACCCCACCACCCTCCAGCCTGCTGCTTTATGGAATACAAATCTTACCATAGCATTAACCTGCCTGAAATTAACGCCTCACCACGGACTGGATGAAGTCCAAATGTCTGCATGTGCTATACAAAATCCTCTCTTTTTATCATTTCAGCAAATATCTATGTGTCCACTGTAGAAAGTGCCATGAACCCCAAGATGGACAACAAACCAGCCCTGACCATTACTTCAACCCCAAACTTTATGCCCTTCAGATTAGCCATGTGCACAGCAGAAATGTCACATTCTCTACACATATGCATTTAGGATGTTCCTGGAGAAAGCCCATACCAATTTGAAGACTGCCTAGGATTTCTCAGACACATTCTAGGCAGAAGTACTTTTAAGTTCCCACATCACTTTGTTCAAAATACTCTGAGTAAAATTAGTGGACCAAGAAACACATGGACCCTTAGCAAGGTTGGTCAAGAAATGATCCCTTCCAACCAATGCCTGGCATGCTGTAGACTTTGAGTGGCTAAATGTGGACACAATGAAAAGGTTCAAACTTGAAGAGTAGAGGAACAAAATACAGAATTAGAATTGAACAGTGGACTGAATTAAAAGCAATGTGATTTTAGTGCTGTTCCGACATGGCCTACATTTGACCCCTATGGGAAAACTCACGTGGAATTTGGACAGGCTAAAAGGGCAAAACCTTGTTAGTTCTGGCTCAACAACGATCCAACTGCCAAATAGGACACTAGATTCCCCCACCTTCCTTCTTTACCTGCCAAAGTCCCTTTGTCCAAAGGTGTGGGGGAGGGTGTTCAGATCTATGGGAGCAAAGAGAACTGACCTACTGAGATCCAACTTCTTCGTCTGTGCTGTGTCACTGTACCGGCTAGAGAAAAAGCAAAATGTGTCCTGGGAAGGAGGCCAACCGCTAAGTACTGTGACTACAAGAATGTGACATTCTTAAAGTGAAGGCAGTTTGGATAAACTGGAGCTCACAGATTCCTCCAACTGTCCTTGCCATTGGTTTCTGTGTTGTTGTTTGTTTTTTGTTTTGTTTTGTTGGTTTTTTGTTTAAATTGGCGGGGAGTGGGGGGCGCACGTCTATTCTAACCCCACAGCACTCAGGAGGCAGAGGGAGGTGGATCTCTCCGTGAGTTCCAGGCCAGCCAGGGCTACATAGTAAGAAAAGAAAAATCGATTCGATAAAGCCACGCGGAAGCGTCCTTAGGCTTCTGGCAAAGACACGATCTTAAATGTAAACAGGAATACTATAACACTCCATTTAAAAGTCCTTGTGTGAAACGTGGCAGAAAGCTTTGAAAAGCCAGCAGATGCTTCCAACCCGAGATGCATATTTTGGAAACGATCCTCCCCTTCCCCCCAAACACGTCAAATCTGTCTCTAGCCTGAAGGGAAAGGTGAGAATTCTCCCGCAACAGGCTGGGGCGGGGAGGAGGCTCTCTCTCTGCTCATCCCTTCCAGGGAACAAAACCAGAGGGCAGCTAGCTAGCGCCGCTTCGGCTCCCGACAACGTGCAGACGCGAAGTGCGAGAACTCTTCCCCCGGAGCTCCCCGCCTTCAAAAGCGAGCGCCGCGCGGAAGCGCACCGCGGCGCCTGGAACCCGCACCCGCGCCGGGCCGGACTCCACGCGGCCCCCAGCGGTTCCCCGGGGCGGGGGGTCCCCCTATCCCGACGCCACACCCCGTCACCGCCCGCACCTGAGGCGAAGTAACTCACTCGGGGAAAGCGGCGGGCTCCCCGCGGGGGCGCTGACGCGGACGCCGCCCGGCTCCGCTCCGCCGGGACTCACCGCCGCCGATTTCCTGGCGAGGAGCAAAGTCCGGCCAAGACTTCTCAACCGCCCCTGCTGCCTTTCCCCTCGGGGGCGAGCGCACGGGCCCAACCCGACACGCACCTGAGCCAATCAACGGCGGAGGGAGGCGGGACTGAGGGCGGGCCCTGAGCAGCTCGGCCAATCAAGACGCTCGAGGGGCCGGGTCGGCCCTGCTCATCACTCCCGAGTTAGAGTGAGCGCGCTCCGCCCTCCGCCATCGCTCCCGGCCGGATTCTCCCTCCAGACTGACACCGAGGAGACGCTCGGGAAGTGTCTGCGTGCACCCTCGGAGCGCCACGCCGGGCGTGGGACAGCTGGAGGAGGGGAGGGCCGAGGGACCGGGCTGAGGGCGAACAGGTGGCGCGGGGCGCCTGGACGTATAGGTGTGCGCGAGCGGACAGCTGGGGTGGGGCGGGGACCCAGCCCGGCCGGGGTCAGGTGGGAGCTGGGAGGACGCACCTGAGGGGAAGGGAAGGGCGGTTCCTTGGGATCAAAGGGGAAAGGAACCGCAGGTCCACAACAGGGTAGGCGTGAGCTCCTAAGGAAGCGGGGCGGTGCTCCAAAGTCACATTTCTCTCCCAAAAGAAAGACAAACGCCGCCCTTGCACCTGATGGAAATGTACATTTGCACCCCAGGGAGAAAAAAGAATGCCCGCCCCCGCCGCCGTAAACCACAGTATGGCCAGGAAAGTCATCTCCGCACACGAGTCTCTTTGCTTTTTCAAGGTTGCAAGGTGCCCTAGGAAAGGCTCCTGAGGACTCCAGCCCCAGGGCAGTCCCGCCCCTGGAGGGTCTAGCAGAGCAGAGGCCCAGCTCCGAGCCTAAATAGCAGGCGTCTTGGGGCGACAGGCGAGGGACAGCGCTCCCGGCCAGCACACCGGGACAGCCGGTGCTCCGCGGCCGCCCAGCTTCCGCAGTTCCAGGTGAGCGGTCCGGCCCGCCCAGGGGCGTGGCCTGGGGGCGGGTCCTGTCTTCGCTCCGCCCCTCGGCCGGGCCCTGCCGCGCCGCTGCGGCTCCGCCCCCCTCCTTCCGTCGTCCGCTCCTTCCGTCGGTGGTTTCTTCCTTCCTGCTCCGCCGGCGTCTGTCGCGATATGGGGAAGAGGTCCTTTTTCGCCAGCACCACCTGAGGATCCCCTGGAGCCGCGATGGAAGAGGATCAGGAGCTGGAGAGGTAAGGTGGGAGGGGAAGAGTGGAGCGGGGCGGCGGGCCCGGCCAGCGAAGCGGGTAGCGGAAGGGCACGCGGCCGGCTGCGGCCCGGTGGGGCGGCTAGGCCTGACCCGAGGCGCTGGGGAAGGGGAGGATCGAGAGTCGAGCCGGGCCGGGTGGGAAGAGGGAGGAGAAGCTGTGGGTTTGTTTATACAGAAGAGCTCAGAGGGACACTGGCCACCCGGGAGGGGAGAGAAGTTGGGGATCCAGCTCTCAGTGCCAAACTGCCACCCCCATTAGAACTGCCTCGTGTAAGGTCGCGCACCGGGCGGTGCTGGCGTGTTGAGTCGGCTAGAGTTATTGCAACGCCGCTCTGTGCAGACTGCTTGTAAATTCTCTCTGTCCGCCAAATTCTCCCTCCTGTTAAACTCCTCACTTCCTCTCACTTACTAGTTTCCTTGCCTCTTTCAAGTGGAAGCCGTAACAGCCTGCCTGCCACCTTGATAACTCGTGGTTGCCATTTTTATGCTAAAGTAATCGTGTTTTTTATGCCTGTCAACTCCCTTTTCATCTTCCAGCAGGGCCTACCCTTTTGTAACTCTGCCCCTTTCTTTTGCTCTATTCAAAGAAAGATTTTACAAATATTTAACTTTGTGCTTTTTTTTTTTTTCCGGAGATGACTCCCCTTGTGGGCAGTCAACTGGAGTAGAGAGAAACTGGAGTTAAATAAGGATAGAAGCTGTGGAGGCAGGAAAATGAGGTAGTGAGTCTTAAAAAGATAATCACAAAACAATATTTCATATGATCTCATTCTTACAAAACAATATGTGTGTAGAAAAATATCAGGACTGAAGACCTCAATGGCTGAAGGCGAGAGGAAGACAGCCTTGGAAATGGTCCAGGCAGCTGGAACAGATAGACAGTGTGTGACATTTGTACTGCACGATGAGGACCATACCCTAGGAAATTCTCTGCGGTACATGATCATGAAGAACCCGGAAGTGGAATTTTGTGGTTACACTACGACCCATCCTTCAGAGAGCAAAATTAATTTGCGAATTCAGACCCGGGGTACACTTCCAGCTGTTGATCCGTTTCAGAAAGGCCTGAATGAGCTCATGAATGTCTGCCAGCATGTGCTTGACAAGTTTGAGGCCAGCATAAAGGATTATAAAGATCAAAAGGCAAGCAGAAATGAACCCACATTCTAGTCCCTCATGCAGGGTACAAGGAGGACCACCCTCATGATGGTGCAGAACCCAGAACTAGAGTCTGATTGCAGCGTGCTCTGACCTGTAGAAGGTGTGGTTCCAGCTGTTGACCCATTCCAGCTGTTGGAATCTCTGCAAGTATATTTGCCTAATAAATTCTCTCTTTTGTTTAAACTAGTTTGAGTGGTTTCTCTTCCTTGCACCTAGGTGATCCCCAAGAATGGTGCCACCCCTTAACTGAACCAACGCTGAAAGTGAACAAACAGATAATTGGGCCAAGTTGAGGGTTTTGATCATGGATATTAAAAGGGCCGTTCATTTCTGTATGGTTCAAAGACTGAGGAAAGGGGAGATGAAGTAGAACATAATCCTGCAGACTGTAGTTAAAAAGGCCGGAAAGAAGGTTGCCAGAGGGACTTGATGTTTTTACATTTGCCTTAGTGTGTGTGTGTGTGTGTGTGTGTGTGTGTGTGTGTGTGTGTGTGTGTGTGCACAAGCACGCCATGACACACATGGAAGTCGGAGGACAACTTGTGGGAGTCGATTCTCTTTCTCCCGTATGGGATCCACTCAGAGGTTGTCAGGTTTGACAGCAAGCGTCTTTACCCACTGAGCCATCTCGCCAGCCCTGGGTTTTTATTAATGTGAATGCATCCTTTCATGTGATTGGTAGACTGCGTAAGGGTGAGGATAATTTGAAGGACTTGAGAATTTTAATTTTTCACAAGAATTTGACTTGGTATCAAGCGCCATCTTTGTAACATTTGTAGGATAGATAGCAGTTTACTGTTTGAGTTCCAGAGTACTAATAAAATAGAGTTATGGCGAGTAAACCACACACTTTATTGTTTTGTGTGGGCATGTTCTTGTGGATACACATGTGCATATGACGCGAACAGTTAGCCTTAAGGATGGTTCTTCAGAATTACCTATTTTTGTTTTGTTTTGAAGCAGTCTCACTAAATAGCTCTGGCTGACTTTACACTCAGAGAGCCACTTGCCTCTGCCTTAATCTCCCACATGCTGGGATTAAGGGCATTTGCCATTACTCCAGCCCTACCTTAGGTGTGAGACAGAACCTCTCATTGGGCTGTAGTTTGTCAGTTAGGCTAGGCTACCTGACTAAAAAGCCCCAGGGACCCGCCTGTGTCTGTCTCCTGAGCCCCGGGATTACAGGTCTACATTGTCCCCTACCCAACCTCTTTATGTGGGTCCTAGAGATTGAACTCGGGTCCTCATGTTTTCACAGCAAGTGTTTTACCAACTGAACTGTCTCCCCAGCCCCAATTTTAATTACTGGAAAAACTGGAATTACCAGGTAACATTTTCAGTCCTTAGGCAGGTGTGTAAATAGAGCCCAGAAGAGATACTATATGATAGTCAGAATTTGGAGGAGGAGAATTCTGTATGGAAGAAATGACATTTTGGAAACTTAAAATATTAGCAAAGCATATCACATCCAAGAGTTATTCTGTTTATCTCTTCAGTCTTGTCTTGTTAAGTATCCTACCTGAGTGTGACTTCATTTGCCCTAAATATCTGTAGCCCTTGAGCCCAGTCACCTCATTCTCTAGTGCTTTGTGCTTTGGGGTCTTCGTTGATGATTGTCTCTTCAGTCAAAACTTCCTTGTCTGCTGGGGATGATGGTGCATGCCTGTAATCTCAGCACTGAAGAGACGGAAGCAGGAGAATTACAAGTTGAAGACCAGACTAAATATACATAGAAGAACTTGCCTCAGAATCATCACTGATGTACTTAAGATACGGAAACTTGTAGCTAAATCTGACCTCTTCTACCCTGCCAAGAGCCTATATTTCCCACACTTGGCCCGCTTTTTTGAAAGGTAGTTTTATACTTACTGAGAGCCTGCATTGTCGCAGGCCTTGAGAACAGATAGCAACAGTAGGAACTTCTCTGTTTTCCTCTGTGTAGCCCGGCTGTCCCGGAACTCACTCTGGCCTCCAACTCAGAGATCCGCCTGCCTCTGCCTCCCAACTGCTGGGATTAAAGGCGTGCGCCACCACACCTGGTTTGACAGTGGGAACTTGAGATTTAATTCTGTGGAAGAAACAAATACAGGGTCAGGTAAGGAAGTTGAGAAGTACCTGCTTTGGGCACAAATCAGGGAAGGCCTTCCAGAGATAAAGAAAAAGAAGGAAGAAGCTCTGTAGTGTGGAGAGCAAATTGTACGCTGGGGGGGGGGGGGGGCGTAGGGGAACATGAACTGGTCCTGAAGTAGAAGCTAAAGGCTGGAGAACTAAAAGATTTGCATGTTTTAATAGCACAGGCAAGAAGAAGGGCCCATTCTCTGGATTCAGGGGAAGACGGGGGATAAGAGTGATATATTACTTTGATTACAGTGTGGGATGATGGAATAGATGTAACTAAGTCAGATTACAAGCCCAGATAATCTGTAAGAGTCAAGGTGGTCCAGAGCAGCATTAATCTAACAATGGGGAGAAGGGTGAAATCCTCAGGAATGGGATGTAGAAGTCACAGAAACAGATGACTCCAGCTTCCATCTAGGGCTGGGTCCAGTTATTAATAGGAGCTTAAAAGAAGTCACACGTTCTGTTTTGAATATTGTAGTCATGAGTTGAGGGCCATGGAAGAAATTGAAGCTGAAAATAAGCTTTGTGACTCCTAATCATAAAGCTGTCAGTCAACAAAGACTGGACCCAAGCCTTGGGCAACCTCTGTGGTAAAGTGTGGCTAAAAGGATAGCTGATGAGATAGTAAATTCTTTGGAAAGTGGAGCTGTGGAAGCCAGGAAAAGTGATATTAAGTCAGCCGAGAAGTTGTGGGGAAAGGTATGTTGGAGTTAGCACAGAGGCTACTAGGCTGTGGGTAGCATTCACGTGGGGTCAAAGGAGAGGACCTTGATGAGGAATGGCTTGCTTTGAGTGTCCCAGAGATAAAGTGCGCACAGCCATTAGAAGAGTATGTTAGGTGGCAGCAGGGTTGGTGAGAGTTCAGAGTCACGGTCACAGATAAAGAGTGGTGAGGGTCTAGAAAAGCCATCTCCAAGTTAGGAATCCTGGACAATGTAAGAACACAGAAAGTGTGTCCCCTAGTGACTGCCACATCTCACAGTTGCATTGCATTGCAGTGAAGGATTAAGTGTCTCCAATCCTGTAGCGTGCAGTCTGAATCTGTTTAGGGTGGCCACAAACAGGTTCCCATAAAACGTCTCTAGGAGGCAGGTGGGTGAAGGGAGAAACCGGGGTAACCAGGAGTCCCGTATGTGTGGAAGGAATTGTTGCATGGCGTCTGTAGGATCTGAAGGAGATTGAGGGCTGGGCGTGCTGGTGCACAGCTTTAGTGCTGTAGGCAGAGGCGGGTAGAACTGAGTGTCAGGGCAGCCTGGTCTACAGGGTGAGTTCCAGGCCAAGGCCATGAAAGAAAGGAAGAAGAAGAATTTGGGAGACAGACTTGGACTTGGATCATTTTTATTCATATAAACTGGGGGAAAAACTTCACTATCAGACTTACTCTCTAATAACATTGCACTCAAACCACTGCAGTGTTAATGATTCAGATCAGAAGTTCTGTTCAGCCGTAAAATCCTGTGCCCTCTAAAGAGCCAGTCATTAAATAATATACCTACATACCAAAGGCTTTGAATATCTAATAATTCTGAGTATTTGGCTTAGCACTTGCCATTTTCAAAGCACTTTACAAACTAGTTCTAAATTACATATAGCAGTAACATCTAAGTGCCCTAATTGATGTAATACAGGTTTGTGCAGTATCTCTGTAGAGAAGAAAAAGTGTCTACATAAAAAGTGATCCATTTAGTTGTGACCCAGAGCATCCTGCGTTTTAAGAGATAGGACAGTACATCGGATTCTTTGGCCCATGATTGACCTCTCTTTTCAGCTCATTTATTAAGATGATAGTCTCCAGGGGGAAGGAAAAGAGTATGATCAAAATATATTGAAAAAAAAATTAATTAAAGAAATATTTGGTGGCGGGTATTGAGACAAGGTCTCTATGTAGCCCTGGTTGTCCTGGAACTCACTATGTAGACCAGGATGTCCTCAGATTCACAGAAATCCACCCGCCTCTGCCTCCTGAGTGCTGGAATTAAAGGTTGTGTGCTACCATACTCAGCTAATAGAAATACTATATTTCTTTAAAAAAGATTATGGTCTTCCATGTCTTAGACAAAGGTTGTTTTTTTTTTTTTTTTTTTTTTTTTTTTTTGTTAACTTCTTTTATAAATTCAGGTGATCTCTGGAACATCCTTCAAATGGAGCCCCCAAAAGCTGTGCTAGATCCATCAGCTTGCTTTCAAAGACCTGTAATAACTCCAGATCTACCCCTTTTCAGGTCAGATTCTTACTACTGTGTTTTCTTTTGCTGCTTTAGATTTTATAAGGTTGTGACCCAGCTGCTGTGTGGGTCCATTTGTTTCAAGGATGAAATGCTTATCACACCCAGCCCACACTGAACCTCACTGTCTACACAGCAAGTTTTCACCTAATAGCACCATCCTGAAAAGCCATGGAAACAAGTCTCATGAGTCATTCCCGGGAGCCTTCTGTGGCTTGGGGCAGGGCAAATGAGGTGTACATGTGAACGAGAAGACCGCTAGTGTTGCGTAGGTAAGTTCGGAACAGAACGGAACAGAGGAGAGGCTTGAGCTAACCGCTCTTTCCATGCACCCACCTCCTCTGGCAGCTGCTGTCTATCCTGGGTGCTGAGGACAGCAGACAGGTGTCATCTGCTTTCCAGGAACTCTGAATACTGAAGCTAGTGGCCTGTGAAAGAAGGATCAATGCTCCAAGGTGTATGGCTTTCCTCTTTCCAGTCCAAAGGAGCCACTAGCTGGGCCCACTCTCCTACCTGCCACCCCAGCTGCTTGGGAGTAGGTTTGAAGTAGGAGGGCCTCAAGTTCACCGACAGCCTGGTTGAGACCATGCTCAACACACAAAAAGGAGACACTTCACTTGTAGCTCTGTGGTAGAGTTCTTGCCCTAGTGTGTATAGGCCCAAGGTTTGATCACCCCTGAAGCCTGATCCTAATTAAATTAATCTTATCAATAAAAACCAGGAGTCAGATATTGGGGTAAAAGCTCAGATCAGAGAAGTAGAGCAGCAGCCACCAGAGACTTCTTACCTCTCTGAATCCTTGGACCAACAGGGCTGAGATCCTGTCTGCCTGGCTTTATCACTTCCTGTCTCCCATCTGTACAGACCTCTATGGTTAACTAGCAGCTAACTCCACCCTCTGTTCTCCAGGCAATGTTTATTGGTCAGAACACAGACAAAATATCACACCACACCCCCACCAAAGGCGAGGGGGCAGTAATGAGTCTTGAGTCAGTATATGCCATAAATGGTGGTTTTGCGTCCCATATCTGTGTGCAGAATGGGTGAGTGGCAGAGAACAGTCGAGATAGCTGTGAGTTCAGACCATTTAATAGTGCAGCATAGATGTAGGCCTGGAGACTTGAGAACAATGAATACAAGAAACTTGTAGAAAAGAAAGAGATCCTGTATCCTGGTAAAGATAGAGAGAGAAGGGTTGGAAATGAACCCAGACTTCTCTGGGGCCTGTATCCGTGTTCACTTACTCTGAGGCTCTCCAGCCACTCCTTCACAACCAAAAACCAGTAAAGCAAGATTTACCTCTACCCTGGTCTATCCTACTAACAGGAGTTAAAAGAGTCAACTGCTCTAAATCCATCTCCTGACAACCATGTCAGAATAATTGGCGTCTTTTTAAAGAGGATGCGATCCAGGACTTCCAGGTGTAAAAACTGGGGGCAGGAAGAGAGAGGGTCAGGAAAGTGAGCTGACTGCTGTTGCCTCTTGGCACCATGCTGCTTTCTTCAAAAGAAACAGTTGAGCTGGGCATGGTGGCACACAAAGCTAATCCCAGCCCTTGCAAAGCTGAGGCAGAAAGATGGAGAGTTTGAGGCCAGCCTGCCTCATACAGCAAGACCTTGTCTTCAAAATAGAAAGAACATTTTATTCACTTGTTAAATAACTATTGAGCACAGGGGTATAGCAGGAAACAAGTTGGCCTGCGTGCAGTTTAGTTTCTAATGGCACAGAGAGGCAGGCAATAAATGCATCCTGTCAATCAATATTAGTGTGATTATTGTGATTATTATAGTGTGGTTCAGTATGGTTGGTTTATGTGTCTTCATGAGTGAAAATTTTGTGGTTTCTGTGATTCCTTTAGCCCCAGAGAGCACTGGAAAGAAGTATGGTAGGTTCCCAGTTTGTTAAAACTTTTTTAAAAAGCCATTCTGAAATAGCATCTCTATTAATAGAATATACATAACAATCAAAAATAGGGGGGTTGGATTTCTCCTCTCTTCAAAAAGAAATTAAGACTCTGCTGGAACATTCAAAATCTTCCCCACACTTAAAAATGAGAAAGGAGTGAAAAATCTGTGGCAGATGGGTACCTGGTACGGTGCCAGGTATCTGGAACGTTGGTTAGAAGCCAGACCTCAATCTAGGCCAGTGAGCATAAATTGCATAAAATAGACCATATGTATGTCTTAGTCAATAACTCCTATTGCTAGTAAATAACCTTTTCTACCTGCATGAAAGGAAAGCCCCAGCTGGGCATGCTGGCACACACCTTTAACCCCAGCTCTCTCTCAGGAGGCAGAGGCAGGAAGGGATCTGTGAGTTTGTGCCCAGCCTGGTCTACAGAGCAAGTTTTAGACCAACTAGGGCTACATAGAAAGACCCTGTCTCAAAAAGAGAAAAGGAAAAAAGAAGAGAGAGAGAAATAAGAGGGGGGAAAAATGAAGTTTTTTTCTTCTTTTTTTACTCTTTGGGGTCCTGCCACCCAGCTCCAAATAATCACACACATGGAGACTTATTCTTACTTCTGAATGTTTGGCTTTAGCTTGGCCTGTTTCTAGCCAGCTTTTCTTAAGTTAAATTATCCCATTTACTTTTTGACTCTGGGCTTTTATCTTTCTCTATTCTATATACCTTTCTTTACTTCTTACTCTATGGCTTGCTGAGTAGCTGGGTGGCTGACCCCTGATGTCCTCTCTTTTTTTTCCTCGCTCCTCCTTTCTACTCTTCTTCTCTTCTATTTATTCTCTGCCTGCCAGCCCCGCCTGTCCTTTCTCCTGCCTAGTTTTTGGCCATTTAGTTCTTTATTAGACCATCAGGTGTTTTAGACAGGCAAAGTATCACAGCTTCACAGAGCTAAAGAAATGCAACATAAAAGAATGCAACACATCTTTGCATCATTAAACAAATGTTCCATGGCATAAACAAATGAAACACATCTTCAACTAATATTCCACAACAAAGAAAGGAAGGAAGGAAGGATCTACATAAAGAGCTCATGAGAAAATCAAAGTGCCTAGAATATCTAAGGAGGAAGAGACAACCAGTTTGCTTAGCTTATGTAAGCTTGCGTTTCTTTCCCTTTTCAAGGCAGAAGAGGCTCCTCCCTAGAGCCCTCTTTTTCAGGGCAGTATTATAGAAGGGCAAAGAAGAAGAACTCCAAGGAGGAAAGGCCTGGTGGCTCCGCTACTTCCTAGCTTGTGAATATGAGTTAATGACGAGGCTCTTCTGAATCTCTGGCTTCTTTATCTGTAAACTGGGTAAATAATAACACTCACCTGGTAGGATTATTATAAAGAATAAATGAATTAAAACACTTAGCACAGTTCCTAGTGGGTACACACTCTCAGATGGCATATCTTGTATTGGTGGTTGGTCAAGCCAGTTAATGGTGGTTACACTAATGGTGTCCACAGGCTGTGTCTTCTCTATGGGCAGGTCACCCTGTCTTTCCATAATGTCACTGTAACTGTCTACCATTGGTCATTGTCCTGGCTAGTTTTACGTCAACTTGACACAACCTATAGTCATCTGAGATGAGGGAACCTCAATTGAGAAATTGCCTTCGTAAGATCAGGTTGTGAAGTATTTTCTCAATTATTGGTGTGGGAGGGCCCAGCCAACAGTGGGTGGTGCCACTCCTGGCCTGGTGATTCTGGGTACTATAAGAAAGCTGGCTAGCTGAATGGTGGTGATGCACACCTTTAATCCCAGCACTCAGGAGGTGGAAGCAGGAGGATCTCTGAGTTCAATGCCAACCTGTTCTACATAGTGAGACTCTGTTTCAAAAAAACCAAAAGAAGAAGAAAAAAAAGGCTGAGCAAGTCATGAAGAGCAAGCAGCCAGTAAGCAGCATTCCTCCATGGTCTCTGCATCAGCTCCTGCCTGCAGGTTCCTGCCCCGTTTTTCATGATGAACTGTGATATGAAAGTGTGAGTAAAATAAAATAATCCTTTTCTCCCCAAGTTGCTTTTGGCCACGATGTTTCATCACAGCGGTAGAAACCTCTGTCTACCCTAATCTCAGAAAGGACATCTCACCAATCCTGCTGTTAAACGTGAATCAGTATGTCCAGGCCATAGTCCACAAGTGGTTGTTCCAGGATTACCTGGAACATCGGGAACTGGAAACCTCAGGACCACCTTGGAGACTGCCTACAGTAGTCCCTCTAAAATAGCATCTTATACCCTCAAAACCCTGTCCTTCCTCTGTTCCTTCAGAGCACTCGTCGTTCACTGAGTGGATGGACTTGTTTATTGACTAATTCTTTTTAACTGTGAACTCAATATGAAGGCGGAGAGTGTCCTTGTTTTCGGTGAATGACTGAAGCATTCATGATGATTGTCAATTCTGCAGAGAGGACAAGAACGAAGTCCAGAGAACTGATAGCTCATAATGACATGATTTGGCGTCCTCACCAGCTGACTGAACTCAGGAAGACAAAAGCATGAGTTTGTCAATGGATTGAACCTGTGTGCAGGAGGTGACGATAGCTACCATTTCTTCTAACTTTTGACTGCAGGCTCCTTCCCCAACCCCTCCCCTGCTGTTTCCTTCTGTAGTACTTACACCTTCACACCCAAATGTGTGTGTGTGTCCATCTGTACAGACATGTATAAGTATATACATAATTTTCATATTTTACATTGTCTGCTTCCTCTCTACTACCACCACCACCACCACCACCACCACCACCACCACCACCCCCCCACACACACACAACCTGGTGCATGTTGTTTGTCTGAATGGACACTGATGTATCCACAGCCCCTGGAACAGTATTTGGTCCATAGTGGATGCTTGATAGATGGACTTTTTTTCCTTATTAAATACCTCAAGAGCTGAACTTGAATTTCAAATGTTGGAATAGCTATTGGATCAGTTTGTGGCCACATGTCTGTAGCTATGGCATGCCCAGAAGCAGCATTTCACTACACTGCTCCCCACGCTCTGGCTCTTCTTCTTTCTGCCTCCTTTTCAAGATGGTCCCTGAGCCTGGGCTGGGAGCTGCGGGTGGCGATGATAAAGATTTCCCATTTAGGGCTGAGCACTCAGCCTCTTCTCAGCGCTTTGATCAATCAATGTCTGCATTGCCGCTGCCCACTACACATAAGAAGCTTCTTGACTGAGACTGCGAGCGGCCCAGGTCTGTAGCTGGAAAATGTTAAGAAAGCAATTTGACAGCATTACCATTTAGTGATGTAATAAGAGCAGGTTCTGCCCTCGGGCCTGTGACCTCCCCAGCTATGGGCTTTTGACCAGGATTCTAGTACCGGGCACGGAATTTCCTCCTGTGGAACAGGCCTCAAATTCACTCCGAAAATGACAGTGACCCTCTCACAGTGCTGCAACCATTGCCCCATTAGGCACGTCTTGCCTAGGGAGGTTGGCATTGTGGCGTGCAGGGTCCAGTGCTGGGAAAGGTCCCTGACGTCTTTTCTTTCCCAGCAGCCTGCATAGCACCTTCTAACAGTTCCATCTAGCAGGAGGCTTTCTTGGCTGGTTTGAGGTTGATTTTTCTAGCCCTGCAGTCAAATAGGGTCTTACCATGTAGTTATTATGGAGGGTAGCCACAACGGTAATAGCCTGTTTTGTTTTGGAGACCTCTGGAGCCTGCCTCACCAGTAACTCACAGGGAGGTATTCCATGTCTTGCACTGCAATTTTCATTTAATAACCTGTGTCTTCTGAGAGCAGCATTGCATAAGTATTAGTTTCTAACCAACTGGGATCCCAGAATAAGTTGTAATTGGAACTCAGAGTTCAAGGATCACGCATCATTGAGATTCCTCATTTAAAGTGGTTTCAGATCTTGGCTTGCTTGCTTAGTCTGTTCTGCATACTTAAGCATAAATCTTGATGCTAAGAATACTTAGCAGAATTTTTCTTCAAAAATGATTAATCTATGAAATTGGAGACATAAGTTTCAATTAGTACTGCATTCCAAAGATGACGTATGGAGGGAGTGCGGCCATCATTTTCTTTGTCAGAGTGAATGAGTTGGATTTCTGTTCTGTATCAGATCCTGTGATCTAAGCTTTCAGGCTTGGTGTTACAATTTTACTCCTGTCTGCATGGGAAGGTTATACTTTGTCCTTGAATGGACGGTGAAAATGGGGGCTTTCCAGACTTAGGAACCCTGATTTAAAAAGTCTGTGTGTGTAGACCTGTCAGCCTATGGGTGTGTCACTGTCTGTTGCCCAGACTTGAGGCAGGCGAAAGCAGGTTTCCTTCCTGTTGGGTGGTTCTAATGGGTCCACCTTATCTGAGCTGTGTGCTTCCCAGCAAGCCAAGACTTGAGAACGCCAACGAGGCTTCTTGGTAGCCAAAAGCAGATGGCCTACCACCACGCAGCTCTGACTGTAAAGTGAGACCAACAGACTCCAGTGGGAAACCAGCTTAACCCTCCTTTCAGAGTTGGTAGCTTCCCACCCACAGGAAAGGAAACTGGGGCGTGTAAACGTTAAGGAGGCTGACTTAAGTTACAGCTAGCAAGTGTTAACTGTGCAAAGGGCATCGGCTTAGAGTCTGCTTGGAGCTGAGAAAGGTGTGCAGACACAAGAGCAGATACTTGAGCTTCGAGTCGCCTTTGCCCCTTACTGTATTCTTAGGGCATATCAGCACCACCACCACCCCGAAGCCTTAGTTGACTCGTCACTAAAAGGGGGGACAACATAGCCAGTAGTAGTGGTGCACGCCTTTAATCCCAGCACTTGGGAGGCAGAGCCAGGCGGATCTCTGTGAGTTCGAGGCCAGCCTGGGCTACAGAGTGAGATCCAGGACAGGCACAAAGCTACACAGAGAGACCCTGTCCAAAAAAAAAAGAAAAAGAGAGAGAGAGAAAAGAAAAGGAAGGAAGGAAGGAAGGAAGAAAGGAAGGAAGGAAGAAAGGAAGGAAGGAAGGGGAAGGGAAGGGAAGGAAGGAAGGAAGGGGAAGGGAGGGGAGGGGAGGGGAGGGGAGGGAAGGGAAGGAAGGAAGGAAGGAAGGAAGGAAGGAAGGGGTGGTGGGGACAACAAAGTCAAGGGTTCTTCTGGGAGTCTGAAGTGACATGCTATAATCACTGTGTATGTGATGGGTATTAGGGGATATTTGTGTGCTTTTCTGTTTTTGTTGTTGTGTTTTTTTTTTCTTTTTTTCTGGAGCTGAGGACTGAACCCAGGGCCTTGCATTTGCTAGGCAAGCGCTCTACCACTGAGCTAAATCCCCAAACCCTGTGTGCTTTTCTTAGCAAATGTACAGACATCGATTTTGAAAATCTTAAAATAGCACCTTATATGTATTCAGTGCCTCATTGTTGCATAACTCTATGTGTGATTATATTTAGTCCCCATGGACGCTCTAGAGGCTTGTAGGAATGTCTCATTTAACAGACCCCATAGCCTTGTGCTCTGGACTGCCACAAAAGCTATCAGATTTCCAAACTGGATGATGCATCGGCTCACAGTGTTGTGGCTGCTGTCTCCTTCTCGGGCCATTCCAGTATGTTCTCAGTTCAAGACTAATAGAAACTGTGGTCCCTCGTCTCAGAGCGTCGGGAAGTGTGTTAATTCTGCTCAGTAAAGGATCTTTCAGACAAGAAATTGGGCTGTGCAGGTTGTGAGTTTCCCGTGATGGACATGGCACAGCACTGTGGCTGTGAGTGCCGGTCCTTGTGCCGTCCTCAGGGTCCACGTGCTGAATGTCACAAGTCAGCCTTTGTGTCTTCTCCCTAGAGTGACTGGCAGGCCATCCTTGCTTAGTGGTGGGAGGGATACTATTGATAATTTGGATTAAATACCACCCCAAGTCAAATAATTAGTCTTGGGAAAGTTACCGTCTCTAAACTATAAGTTCCTTGGCTTTGTATGACAGAGTTAAGCCAGCTGACTTCTAAGGCCGACGTGTGTAATTTTCACCTTGAATTTTTAAAAAATGCATAATATTTTGTTTAATGGGTCTTTACCAAAGCATTTTCATTCTTTGGGGGCTTTTTCTTTGTAAATTACATTAAACAGAGAACTATAAATACTTAGATTTAGGGCCTTGAAACACAGTGTGGGAAGGGACAAACAGAAGTTTGACACATGGCCCAGCATCTGCAGTGAAAATGTCAGCAGCCTGAGAGTGTGTGACTGGGTGGAAGACACATCGCCGTTGGAGTAGACAGTGTGATCTTCCACTTAGAAGTTTCCCGTGGTCTCGGTTGTTCACCTGCTCTATTTTTAATTCCATCCTGGACTCTTGGCTAGCGTGGCTCCATCCAGTTAACTACAGCCGCTGTTCTCTTAAGGACGGTTTGTGTTTCAGTAGTAGAGAAGGTGGTTGGTTCTAGGATGGACAGCTATTTAAAACTGGGCATCGATGAAGGGCGGGCTAGAAGATTGTGCTGAAGCATTTTGATGCCCTGCGAGATGGTGTCTCTGAATAACACAGTCCTGCCTTAGTGTATGCTGGGTCTTGGTTGTCACACTGCTGGCTTCTGATGGCCCAGACACTGAGTGCATTGCTCTGACAGTCTCTTCCATTCAGCAGCTCATGTGTGGTGGGACACAAGCAAAAAGTTGACAGTCT
The DNA here is from genome assembly GCF_004664715.2 of Peromyscus leucopus. Lineage (NCBI taxonomy): Eukaryota > Metazoa > Chordata > Mammalia > Rodentia > Cricetidae > Peromyscus > Peromyscus leucopus. The sequence continues at coordinate 31,067,154 of NC_051082.1, forward strand.
CTAATGGAATCTTCTGCCTTGGCTTGCTTGCTTTAGCCGGCTTCTTTCTGTTCTTTATCTCTGTGTCCTTCCTAGTGGTTATGCTTTTATGTCAAGAAAGGTCTCACTGTGGAGCCCTGACTGGCCTAACACTCACTCTGTCCACCAGGTTGGCTTCAGACTTGAAGCTACCCTTCGTCCTCAGCTTCTCGGGTGCTGTGATTGTGGGTGTGAACCACCACACCAGCCCTGCCATTGAACTAAGTTTGTTTGCATCACATCAGAGCCCCACAGCATCCCTCGGCTTTGAAGGTAAACGTTTACATCACTTTACTTTCTACTCAGATAGTCCTGGCCTACTTGCTCAGTGAACCACCTAAATTCAGTACTTTGAGCTTTTTTAAAAACATCTCCTTCAGAGGACCAAGTTAGACACCCCCTCCCTGTGTGTGTGTTCACTTTCTGGATTCTATTAAGCTACTATTATAGTTTTTCCCCCAAGACATGGTATGTGTATTAAATAGGATGTTTTCTTAATTGTGAACAGGGATTTAGAATTGCATTTCCTACTTAAGTTCATTCTGTATGAGTTAGTACCTGAATAACAACTTGAAGCTTGGCAGGGCAGAACTCAGGGAGTCAAGAATTTGCTGACTTGTTTTAGTAAATTATCTGTAGAGTAGATATTTGTACTTAATTCTTGGTGTAAAGATGGCCGTAAATGTGTGCGTGTTTGTTAACCCACTGCTTTTGCTGAGGAGATTAACTTATCTTTCAAGCAGGGTTTGATGCCTAAAATCTGGAAGTTAGAAGTGTCTGGTGGTCAGGAGGCGGCTAGTCTTGGCAATCCAGGTTGCAGAACCAGGCACCCTTGCTCTGGTGTGGGCTCCGTGCCCGGTTTCTGTAGCTCTTTGTCATCTCTTTCCTCCTGAGCCACACTCTGCTCGGTGCAGCCCCAGATACTTAGTCCTGGGTAAGGGGTGTAGAGGATGGGCTTTTCTTCTCTTCTCATGGTGTATTGTTAGGCTTGTTTTTAAAGATCAATTTGTTGTTCACTGTGTTTATGAGTGTTTGCCAGCATATATATAAGTATACCTGTGGAGGCCAGAAGAGGATGTTAGATCCCCAGTAACTGCAGTCACAGGTGGGTGTGAGCTGCCATGTGGGTGCTGGGAACCAAACCCAGGTCTTCTATAAGAGCAGCCAGTGCTCTAACCACTGAGCAATCTCTCCAGCCCAAACTTTAATTGTTCATTTTTATTTCATTTGCATTTGTGGTTTTGCCTGTATGTGTGTCCTTATGAGGGTGTTGGGTCCTTGGAACTGGAGTTAACAGACAGTTGGGAGCTGCCATGTGAGTGCTGGCAATGGAACCCGGGTCCTCTGAAAGAGCAGCCAGTGCTCTTAACCACTGAGCCTTCTCCTTAGCCCCCGGCCCAAACTTTAGATGTACGAGTGTTTTATATCTTAGTTTTAAAAAAAAACCAAACTCTCAGTTCAGGTAATGATAGGTATACTATTTACCTTAAAAACAGCAGACTCAAGGGACTAGTTTCTACATGTGTTAACACATGAAAACACTTTTTAAGGAGCCTGTAGTTCTGGATATTTCTCTTCATTGTTTCCCATTCCTGGACTTTCAGCTCTGGGTATAATTTATACTCACCTGGTGAGTCAGTGGCTGAGATCTGTAGGGTGGACAGCTTGCTTTCTAGTGTGTGCCAGCCTCAGCCTGGACACACTGAGGAGGTCACCTCTGCAGGCGACCAGACCTGCACTGACTGCTGTCCCAAGGCCGAGAGCCGAGAGCCCTGCGGCAGGGTTAGGACAGTCTGCAGGGCCTCTGTGTCTGGGATGTTTATCAGAGGAATATGCCAAACTTGTGCCCAATCTTGGGGAGCTGTGGTAGCCAACCCAAGAAACTGTTCCCTGTGGTGTTTTCTTTGGCACAGTCTCTGTACCTTTCTCCTGCTTGTAGTTTGTGCTGCTGTTTGGTAAGAGTTGGGATTTTATTCTGTGTCTCTGCTTTTCAGTCATTAGTCACATTTCCTGTCTTTTGCTCGGTTCAAGCAGCTGCCATATTAGCTATTAGCTTTTGGGGAGGGGGCTAGGATATTGGCTTCCTTCCACACCCATTTTTCAAGACAAAAATCATGTTTTCCACCTGTACTATTTTTCATGTGTCTTCTTGAAGAGCAAACAAATGTTTTTATTGAGTAAAAAAAGCTTAATAATTATTTTGACCTTATTCTCTCTTTGTTTTTAATTCTCCCAACTAGTATTTCAAAAGGGCCTATATGTAGACTTTTCAACCTAACAGTTGGCCTATCAAACAGATGTGCTGCCCTTGGGATTTCATAATCCATGGGCTTTTCTCCTTTGAGTTTATTGTTTCCTAAGCAGCCCCACACTACCACCTCACACTTACTTTCAGTAGGAGATGTTTTTCTTCACATATATACATATGTACACCATGGCATGTTTGCTCAGGTCTTGTAATATGAGGTAAAAATTAATGACTTTTTCTATATCAAGATTTAGGAATAAATATTTGTAAGAATACTTGTGCTTTGAAAATGAGGTCAGTGTATCTGTGGTGAAGCAGGTGGCCTATAAACTGAGAGATGTTTCTTCTAAGAGCTGAGTCGTAAGAATCAACCCACACGAACTGTGAACTGCAGGAGTCGTCTCTGTGGTAATAGCCTACTCGGAGCTGGCACCTGCAGATGAGTAACTGCAGCGGGTGAGAACAGAAGTCCAGGTGAAGGGTTTGGGGCCCATTCTCCCCTGAGCAGCCCCTGTCATAAATAAAGTCCTCCCGTGTCACCGTGTGTCACTCTAGGCGTTTAAGTTACACACTTGTGCGCACACACAAGCATCCCTGTATGTGGCTCACTAGACTAAGTTCTAGAGGTCTTCCACACCTTGCAGAAGAGCTGTGATAAAAGCGTTAAGACCCTGGTCCGAGAGTTGGCCCGCCTGGATTGACATCCCAGCACCATTGCTTACTGGTCATTGTGACACTGGGTAAGTTTTGCAATCCTTCTCTATGGATTGGCACCGAGGCGCTGAGGGTTAGGCATGGGTACTTGGTAGGTACATGGGTACTGTTGCTGTTGGTTTGTATCACATCCCCAGCAGTGTGTATTATGTCAGTAGCCAAATAAAAATTACCTGAGACAAAGTGGGTACCCTCATATGTCACATGTAATGTTACTGTCACCGGTCCGCTACTCAGTGCAGTTCATAACATAGCAAACACTGTCATTGTGTTTTGACTTGTATCCTTGAATGAAAAGAGCTTTATATTAAGAAAACATTACTGGCCAGGCACAGTGGCGCACGCTTTGATCCTAGCACTTGGGGAGAGGGGTGGTAGGCAGATCTCTGTAAGTTCAAGATCAGCCTGGTCTACATAATGAGGTCCAGGACAGCTGGAGCTACATAATGAGACCTTGTATTGGGTGGGGAGAAGGAAAGGAGAAATTCGCAGTAGTACCAACCTTCCCTCTCTTGTCACTGTAGTTCGTGGTCCTAGAGTGTACGTGACTTCACACACACCATGGTTTGCTCTTAGATGCCCCCCAAAGGTCCACCTGCTGAAGGGTCGATTCCCAGCGTGGTGCTTTGTGAGGTGGAGAAACCTTGAAGAAATGGAGCTTGGTGGGAGGTGTGGTGTGGTGTCCCCGCGGGGGATGCTGGCACCTGAGTGCCTTTCTTTTCCTGTTTCTGCGTCATGGTCACTGACCAGCCAGGCTTTACTCCATGCCATCTTCATCTGTGCCGCGTCCCGTGGATCTAGAGCAGCAGACCTGCTGTGACAGCAGATCCAGTGCCGCAGTCAGCCATGCAGCGGAGCAGCAGATCCAGTGCTGCAGTCAGCCATGCAGCGGAGCAGCAGATCCAGTGCTGCAGTCAGCCATGCAGTGGAACAGCAGATCCAGTGCTGCAGTCAGTCAGTCAGCCAAGGCAGCAGAGCAGCAGATCCAGTGCTGCAGTCAGTCAGCCATGCAGCAGAGCAGCAGATCCAGTGCTGCAGTCAGTCAGTCAGCCAAGGCAGCAGAGCAGCAGATCCAGTGCTGCAGTCAGTCAGTCAGCCATGCAGTGGAGCAGCAGATCCAGTGCTGCAGTCAGTCAGTCAGCCATGCAGTGGAGCAGCAGATCCAGTGCTGCAATCAGTCAGTCAGCCATGCAGTGGAGTAGCAGATCCAGTGCTGCAGTCAGCCATGCAGCGGAGCAGCAGATCCAGTGCTGCAATCAGTCAGTCAGCCATGCAGTGGAGCAGCAGATCCAGTGCTGCAGTCAGTCAGTCAGCCATGCAGTGGAGCAGCAGATCCAGTGCTGCAATCAGTCAGTCAGCCATGCAGTGGAGCAGCAGATCCAGTGCTGCAGTCAGCCATGCAGCGGAGCAGCAGATCCAGTGCTGCAGTCAGCCATGCAGTGGAACAGCAGATCCAGTGCTGCAGTCAGTCAGTCAGCCAAGGCAGCAGAGCAGCAGATCCAGTGTTGCAGTCAGTCAGTCAGCCATGCAGCAGAGCAGCAGATCCAGTGCTGCAGTCAGTCAGTCAGCCAAGGCAGCAGAGCAGCAGATCCAGTGTTGCAGTCAGTCAGTCAGCAGCAGCAGAGCAGCAGATCCAGTGCTGCAGTCAGTCAGTCAGCCATGCAGCAGAGCAGCAGATCCAGTGCTGCAGTCAGCCATGCAGCAGAGCAGCAGATCCAGTGCTGCAGTCAGCCATGCAGCAGAGCAGCAGATCCAGTGCTGCAGTCAGCCAAGGCAGTGGAGCAGCAGATCCAGTGCTGCAGTCAATCAGTCAGCCATGCAGCAGAGCAGCAGATCCAGTGCTGCAGTCAGCCATGCAGTGGAACAGCAGATCCAGTGCTGCAGTCAGTCAGCCATGCAGCAGAGCAGCAGATCCAGTGCTGCAGTCAGCCATGCAGTGGAGCAGGAGATCCAGTGCTGCAGTCAGTCAGTCAGCCATGCAGCAGAGCAGCAGATCCAGTGCTGCAGTCAGTCAGCCATGCAGTGGAGCAGCAGATCCAGTGCTGCAGTCAGTCAGCCATGCAGTGGAACAGCAGATCCAGTGCTGCAGTCAGTCAGTCAGCCAAGGCAGCAGAGCAGCAGATCCAGTGCTACAGTCAGCCATGCAGTGGAGCAGCAGATCCAGTGCTGCAGTCAGTCAGTCAGCCATGCAGTGGAGCAGCAGATCCAGTGCTTCAGTCAGTCAGCCATGCAGTGGAGCAGCAGATCCAGTGCTGCAGTCAGCCATGCAGCAGAGCAGGAGATACAGTGCTGCAGTCAGCCATGCAGCAGAGCTACGCCAGGCGTCAGGACTGCCCAAAGTTAGCTGACGCGTTATGCTTCCATTTCATTATCAGCTTCTTCAGGAAATGGAATTTGGGGGTTTTTGCTTGTGTAAATGAGGCTTCTCCTTCTGTGCAATGAAGCGAAACCAAAGCAGAGGCCGTCCCCTCCAGTGGGTCTCCCACTCACCAGGAAAAGGGTGTTTTCGAGATAGGTGTGCTTGCTGAGACTTTTGCACAGCCCGAGTCAAAATCCTTAACCGTGAAGGAAGAACTCTAGCTTGGCCTCCTTCTGCATCTGTAGTGAGGACTGCAGTCTCCTAGTGACCAGGGGCAGTGGTGCATGTGTGTGTGTGTGTGTGTGTGTGTGTGTGTGTGTGTGTGTGTGTGTACAGTCACTATAGTCAGTTGTGAGGACTGCAGTCTCCTAGTGACCAGGGGCAGTGGTGCATGTGTGTGTGTGTGTGTGTGTGTGTGTGTGTGTGTGTGTGCACAGTCACTACAGTCAGTTGTGAGGACTGCAGTCTCATAGTGACCAGGGGCAGTGGTGCATGTGTGTGTGTGTGTGTGTGTGTGTGTGTGTGTGTGTGCACAGTCACTACAGTCAGTTGTGAGGACTGCAGTCTCCTAGTGACCAGGGGCAGTGGTGCATATGTGTGTGTGTGTGTGTGTGTGTGTGTGTGTGTGTGTGTGTGTGCACAGTCACTACAGTCAGTTGTGAGGACTGCAGTCTCATAGTGACCAGGGGCAGTGGTGCATATGTGTGTGTGTGTGTGTGTGTGTGTGTGTGTGTGTGTGTGTGTACGGTCACTACAGTCAGTGTGTGAGGACTACAGTCTCCTAGTGACCAGGGGCAGTGGTGCATATGTGTGTGTATGTGTGTGTGTGTGTGTGTGTGTGTGTGCACAGTCACTACAGTCAGTTGTGAGGACTGCAGTCTCATAGTGACCAGGGGCAGTGGTGCATATGTGTGTGTGTGTGTGTGTGTGTGTGTGTGTGTGTGCACAGTCACTACAGTCAGTTGTGAGGACTGCAGTCTCATAGTGACCAGGGGCAGTGGTGCATGTGTGTGTGCCGTGCACGGTCACTACAGTCAGTGTGTGAGGACTGCAGTCTCCTAGTGACCAGGGGCAGTGGTGCATGTGTGTGTGCACGATCACTACAGTCAGTTGCTCACCAGGCCGTGCTTGTCCGTCTCTGGCCTTGTTCTTGCTGTGTCTTCGTTGCCTCCACCTCCCTGTCCCCTGTTGTCTACTCTTCCGCTGCAGATACAGTATTCACTTAAAGGAATAAATAAACATATAAAATAATAAATGGTGCACATTCGTTTTGTACGCCATGCTTTAAAGCCCTGCTTCTCAACCTGGGGGATGTGACTCTTGGGGGCCAAACAACCCTTTCACAGGGGTGGCCTCAGACCGTCAAAAGCACAGACATTTACATTACAGCTGTAACAGTAGCACGTTAGTTATGAAGAAGCAATGAAATAATTCTAAGTTGGGGTCACCACAGCATGAGGAACTGTTGTAAAGGGTCGCAGCACCAGGGGGGCTGAGAACTGCCGCTCCACAGTCCGCCAGACACCGTGGAATGGGGCCGTCAAGCTAATTAACTTCCCGTTAGATCACCTGATTCTTCCTTCCCGTGATGAGAACTTGAGATCTTCATAGCTTCGGTGCTTGCTGTTCAAGTCGCCGCCATGCTACACAGTGGCTCCCTTCATCCCCCTCCCCCACCGCCCCCCCCATCCCCCGCCCTGGTTAGCACCGCTGTGCTTCTGAACTTGAGCTCTCCTAGCTTCCAGTGTAAGTAAGATGACAGGATGTTTGCTCCTTGATGCCCTGTCCATCCCCTGTCCATCCCCTGGTCAGCGTCACCATAAGTAGCAGTACTTCCTTCTTTTTTAAGGCCGAGAAGAATTCCTGTGTGTGTGTGACAAGATGACAGATTCCATCTCAGTCACACACAGAAAGCAGAGAAAACAAGAAAGTGAGGAGAGAGGCAAGGCTGCAGCCCTCACAGCTCTCCTCAGTGATCTGCTTCCTCACAGCTCTCCTCGGTGGCCTGCTTGCTCCCCGGCAAGGCTGCATCCCTAAGGTTGTGTGTCCTGCCCACACAGCCGCACCAGCCTGGCTGTTGACATGGGTGCTGGGGTCCAGACTCCCGTCCCCAGGCTTGCCTGGCAAGTGCTCCACCAACTGAACTGTCCTCCCAGCTCTCAGAGTTTCTTAGGGAAGTGTCTCTTTGGGTCCGTTACACTGAGGTGTTTTAGTTCTTGTGAATTTGGTATTTTACCATATCCCAATTCAAATCGCCCATATCAAACTGAGAATCCAGTGTGTGTGTACCAGGCTCAGGGAGAGCTCCGCTGTAAGAGATGAGTCCCCTGACCTGAAGAAGGTGAAAACTGGACTTCATATTTATTGTGAAATCCAGAGCAGTTGGATCCAAATGAAATACCCACCTCTTAACAACCTTGTGAGGCAGCTGAGACCGTCACCATCACTACAAAAAGCAGCCCTCTGTATCTCTGTTTGACGTTTGTCGTTGATTAAATGGTACTTTTCTTCTTTCTCTTTGGTCCGTGTGGACAGGAAATGGAAGGGTTTCAATAGTACTTCACTCAAGTTCATGGCACAAGTAATTTCTAAAACCAAGCCTGACACAGTATCATACATGCCTGTTATCCCAGCTTGGGAATCAGAGGCAGGCGATCTTGGTGAGTTCGAGGCCAGCCTGGTCTACATAAGGCATTCAGGCCAGCCAGAGCTACAGAGAGAGCCTGCAGAGTGTGCTCCTGATCTCTTGCCTCCTTTAACACGTGCACCCTACCTTCAGCTGTGGCGTTCACGTGCCGTCTCCCTTTGCAATGCGCACTAACAGCCTTTGCAGGGAAGGCCTGGCTCCCCTTGGGGGCTGGGGCTTTACCAACTGATGACTAGACGTAATACAACTACAGACGTTATTCTGTGCCTCCATTTTTGTCATTTTAGGGGGTTATGAGTGGGGTCTCATATATGTCCTCATAGCTGAGAATGGCCTTGAACTCCTGATCCTCTTGTCTCTACCTCTCAAATTCTGAGATTACAGGTGCGGGATTTGTTCATTTGTTCATGTGGGGGTTTGGTTGGTTGGTTTTGTTTTTTGGGGACAGAGTTTCTCTGTGTAGCCCTGGCTGTCCTGGAACTCTCTGTAGACCAGGTTGGCTCCTTTTTACTGGGATTAAAGGTGTTTTTTTTTTTTTTAGCATCAAAGTACATATGAAATTTTAACTCTTTTAATTGAAAAATTTTCATGAAAGATACCTTGGATATGTTCCCCCCCCCCTCAGTTAGTCCCAAATCTTCCCCACCTCCCTATGCACCCACACGACTTTATTTTCTTTTTTGCTCTTCCCCTCTATAAAAGAAAAACACATAAAATTCCCACAAAACAACACAAAAGTGGAAATGAAAATAAACAAGCAAAATATCAGGAAGAATAAGAATATCCAAGTAATAATGATGTAAATTAATTCTACAAAAATACTATTGAGTTGTTTTGTGATGGCCAACTATTCCTGATCATAGAGCCTACCTGAAATGTATTGTCAGTATACTCAATGACATTCCACTGGATAAAGCTGATTTTTCCATTGCAAGCAGATGTCCCTTGTACATACCACCTTGGTTAAAATGGAAGTCTGTGTCCACTTTTCCCTCTGAGTGCTAGGGTGTAGAATGTTTTGTACGCATGCAGACCTTGCTTGTATATGTTGCCACAGTCTCTGTGAGTTCATATGTTCATGGTTCCTCTTGTGTCAGAAAGACAGTTTTCTTGAAGTTGTCCATCATTTCTGGCTTTTAAAATCTTGGATATTTTTCCTGATTTTTGAGAAAATGTGTCTCTATGTAGCCCTGGTTTTCCTGAAAGTCACTATGTGGATCATGTTGGCCTCAAACTGATAGAGATATCCCTCTCAATGCATCCCTAGTGCTAGGTAGGATTAAAGGCATGTGTGACGACAATCAGTCCTCTCACAGTCTTTCTGCCTCCTCTTCCACATAGATTCCATTGGACATGAAGGGAGCACTTTGATGAAAACATCTGTTTTACTACTGAGTGCTCCAAAGACTCTAACATTCTCCACATTTTCTAGTTGTTGGACTCTGTTAGTTCTCACTTACCACAAGGACTTCTCTTACAGTGTTCAGTGAGGCACTGTTCTGTGGTGTGGATACACAAGTATGTCATCAAGACTTCATTCAAATGAACAACGATCTTAGGTCTTCCACTAGGCCCATGGCCTATTTAGTCTCAGGACTGTGACTATGTTAGCAGTGCCAGGTGTGGGTTCCATATGAAGGTATCAGCCTTAACTTCAAGCAGAAAGTGGTTGGTTACTCCCATAACATCTGTGCCATGATTGCATCAATATATCTTTCAGGAAGGTCACTATTGTAGGTTGCAGGGTTTGTATCTTAGAGATATTGATGATTACCTCTTTCATCTGTTAATGTACAGCATGCCTTCCAGTACTATTAGTAGTAGTCAGTAGGTGTGAAGCTTCCACTTAAACAACAGCTCAACTTCTGTGTGTTCTATGATATATGCAACTGTGTTCTTAAACAATATACCCTTACTATCAGGTTGTGGGGGAGTAATCTAATAGCTTTGGCAACAGCCTGTGATGCCTGAGGTTTCTATGGAGGCCATTTGTCCCAAAACATAAAAGGATATAACCTATTCCTGGCATTGGAGGTTTTACTTGGTGGCTTAAGCTATTTCAGTTGATAGATTGTCTCTCCTATTATTTGGTGATTCCATTTAATATATATTTCATTAATTTTATGTTATAATTATTTAATATTTAATATATATTCATTAATATATTTCACATATATATGTGAAATGTGTGTGTGTGTATGTGTGTGTGAGTGTTTTGAGGAAGCTTTTACAATAGTAGGTTTCTAAATGTTTTTCCAATGGTCTTTACTATTAGATGTTTCTACCTATATTCCTCCTTAAACCTTGTCTTCTGCCCACTCCCATTTAATTCCCATTTTCTGGTTTTCCCTTTGTCTTTTCATAAAAAGACAGTCTATTTCTCCTTCTTTGGTAGCTTGTCCCTAACTCCTAGTCCTTAACTAGGTGCCTAACCTCTGTGGTTATTCAGATTGTAGCTCACATATCAGTGACTTAAAAGCAAACATCCGCCTATAAAAGAAAATACATAATATTACCTTTTGGGTAAACCTCTCTCACTCAGGTTGGTTTTTTCTAGTTCCTTTTATCCTCATTTAAATTTTATAAGTTCATTTCTCTTGAATGCTCAACAATATATGTTATATAAATATATAAAGGTGTTTTTTTTTTTTTTTTTTGGTTTTTCGAGACAGGGTTTCTCTGTGTAGCTTTGCGCCTCTCCTGGAACTCACTTGGTAGCCCAGGCTGGCCTCGAACTCACAGAGATCCGCCTGGCTCTGCCTCCCGAGTTCTGGGATTAAAGGCGTGCGCCACCACCGCCCGGCATAAAGGTGTTTTTTAAGGTGTAGTTTTTTTGTGTATCCCAGGCTGGCCTCTGCCTCCCTGATACTGGGATTAAAGGTGTTTTTTAAGGTGTAGTTTGTTTGTGTATCCCAGGCTGGCCTGACGCTCACTGGAATGGAACTTCCTTTCTCAGCCTCCTGAATGCTGGGGCCTCAGGCACACATCACCACGCCCAGACCTTCCATCTTGTATCTATGAGTAATTCTTTTCACTTTGCAATTACCTCGATGTTCCAGTTGAGTTTTTCCTTGTCTCCCAAAGCTCTACAAGGTAAACTTTCCTCCTTGGCTGCTAACAGGTGACCCCAGATAATCAAATGGTTTTCTGAAATTAAGTTCAGATATCCCAGATTTCTTCATCTATGATTTTAGGCAGTAAATCATGAAGACCCTATACGCTGTCTTGTTTCTACAGATCCACACAACTAAACTACTTGTCACTGCTGGCTGGGCAGGAGCTATGGGCAGCTGTTTGCAGCTGTCCTCTGGAAATCCAGTCATCTGCTATTGTTTTTTTTTGTTTGTTTGTTTGTTCAAGACAGGACCTCTCTCTGTAGCCCAGGCTGTCCTAGTACTCGCCTTAAAATTATGGGGATTTTCTTGTCTCAGATTCTCATGCTGCATTCCAGGCTCTAGCCACCACAGCCAGCTTCCCTCACACTCTCCAGCCTCACACATCTTACGGAAGATCTAGCGGCTTGTCCACTTCCCCTCCGGGTCTTATCACTGCCCTGTGGGAGAAAGTCGGATGGCCACAGCGAGACTCCTCTCACATCCTGCACAGTTGGTGTGGAGGTGCAGGCTCCTCACTTCCCTGAGAGGCTGTGCTTTGTCACAGTCGTGCTTGTTCGAACACATCCTTTTCTGAACCCGGTTTCCGTCTGCCCTGTGACATAGCTGTACTCTCCAGTTAGCTGATCAAAGGTGACTGGACTTGGGAAGGCAGAGCAGTGCTGTGTGTGTGTGCGCGCGCGCGCAGCCGGCCGGTGTTCCTGCTGTCCCTCAGCTCCGGCGTCTGCAGGTCACCTGACTCAGACACAACTGCTCTCAGTCTTTGTACATTCTCTCTCCCTTGTTCATTTCAGTTCTTCCTGTAGTTGCCTTCAATGCTTACTGCCACATAGACTGACATCATTCTCACTCCAGAAATGGGGATGAGGCAGGCGAGGTGACTCAGTGAGGAAGGCCTCCCAACTCTGCCCTGAGTTGCCTCCTTCCTGTGCTTCAGATGAGTGCAGGCCAGTGTCTGGGACTGGTTTGAAATGGTTAATAGAGAACTCCCTGTTCTGGAGCCCAAGCTGGTGCTGAGATTCAAGGTGTGTGCCACCATACCCAGGCAGCCCCTCTCAACGTTTTTCTTCCTGCGTGGAGAAAAGAGTACGCCCTCACTAATGAGCACAGAAGTGGTTACCGCTGTTGGCTTCACTGACATTGCAGGCTTGTTTAGTTTCTTGGTCTCTGGTGTTGGTTTGGTTTTCTGAGGCAGAGTCTCATAGTAGCTGGGCTGGGGTGTGGATGTGTGGATGGGGGTGGGGAGGGTGTGTGTGTGTGTGTGTGTGTGTGTGTGTGTGTGTGTGTGTGTGTTAAGGACGGTGCTAGGGATCAAACCTAGCACTTGGCACCTCATACATATTAGGTAGCTGCTCTGGCCCTGAGCTATAGCCTCAGACTGGCATTTCTTCACTATTATGAAAATTTTAAATGCACACACACACACACATTCATCTGCCAACTCATGTCTTTTGGTTATTTTTCAAATTAAGATGAGACCGATGTCTTCCATTAAGGATATATGGTTTGATAATTTATATTGCAATTTCCAGTTTGTCTCCTCCCTACCCCACCCCCATAAACCGCTTCTTCTTCAGGGCTGGGGATGCAGCTCTGTAGTAGAGTGCTTGCCTAGCATGTGAGGCCCTAGGTTTGGTCTATAGCAACACACGGGGAGAGGGAGGGGAGCGGGGAGTTTCTGTGTCGGTTTTGTATTGAAAACTATTCACCATTTCTAGATAGTTGTCCCAGCAGGGTTCTAGTCATGCAATAATGGTTTCCAGAAATTCATTTGTGGCTGCTTTTCAGACATCTCCCCTTCCCCACAGGAAAGCCATAGAAGAATTGCTGAAGGAGGCAAAGCGTGGGAGAACCAGAGCAGAGACGATGGGACCGATGGGCTGGTAAGTTCTTAAGTGAGCCTCCTTAAAACTTAAAAAGCAAACAACAACAAAAACAGGAGGCTGAGGCAGGAGGATGTCACAAGGGTGAGGCCAGCCTGTAAGTCTTAGCTGGAGAGAGCAGAATGTGAATAGAGGCTGCAAAGCCTTGGGTGCTGTGGAAATCGCCCAGAGGCTAGTGTAGGATAAGAACGTGGAGAGCTGAGCTAGAGCGAGGCACGGTGGGCAGCAGGCGTTCCGAGACCATGCCGTGGGTTTCTGACCGAGTTAGCTCACAAGGCAGCCCGGGACTCGGAGATACCTGTGAGCCCGAAGAGCAGTCTTGAACCTGTGACCACCACTGCCTTAGCAGTAGGACCAGGATTTACCCTGGAGTTTCTGTGCAGACTGGAAACGGGTTCAAAGTTGGTACTAAGGGAGCAGGTGGGGGGCTCGGTGGGTAAAGGCGCTTCTTGCCTGGCAACCTGGGTTTGATCTCAGCGCCGCACACAGTGGAAGGAGAGAATTGACTTCCTCAAGTTATCTTCTGCCCTCCACAGCACACAAAATAAATAAATAGACTGTAAAATCATATGCGCAGAGGACGAACTTAACCTTAAGACCTAATTCCAGTCTGTAGGCATGCCTTTAGTAACAGCATCCAGTAGCTGCTCTCTGGAAATGTGCTGATGCCAGGTCTTCTCTGCGATTAGCATTGGCCACAGTGGAACACAAGGGTAAACAAAAGCTGGAGTTCCCTCTGTGTCTCGTTTAGTGTTGTGTTTCCCACACCCCTTTATATAACTTCTTCTTTTGAGATTTTCATACACGTATACAATGAAATATGATCATATCTGTCTCCAGTTTTCCCCTTCCAACTCCCCCCATATCCCACCCCATGTTCCCCCTCCCAACTTCTTATCTTCTTTTTTAAACAACCCACTAAGTCTAGTTAGTGCTGCCCATATGTGTATGGGTCTGTGGCCATCCCCTGGAACACGGGAAGCCTGACACCCTTCCCTCCCCCGGCCAGCCTGCTGGCTTCCCGGAGCTACTCAGTGAGGCCTGGGGCCTAGAGGTTGCCTGCCCGACCTGTGCGAGAGCACAGCTGCTCTGAGGTCATGGGTGTGGTGCCACGTCATGGCCAGAAGACAGCTTTCACAGCGCTCCTCTCCGTTTCTCAACTGTTTCCTTTCTGCCTGTTCTTATTTTATAGGTGTGGGTGTTTTGCCTTCATGTATGTCTGTGCACCACATGTAAATGCCTGATGCCCAGGGAGGCCAGAAGAGGGTGTCAGATCCCCTAGCACTGGGGTTATGGGCAGTTGTGTGGGTTCTGGGAATAGAACTCCAGTTCTCCTGCAAGAGCAGCCAGTGGCCCTAACCACTGAGCCATCTCTCCACCCTTTGTTTTGTTTTTGAGACAGGGTCTCTTGTATCTCAGGCTACCTGTAAGCTCCCCAAGGAGCCAAGAATGACTTTGAATTTTTTTAAGGCTTATTTTTTTTCAGTTGTGTGAATGCATGCACATGTGTGCAGGTGCCCTCTGACCAACCCTTGGGGCTGCAGTTATAGGCTGTTGTAAGCGGCCTTGTGTGGGTGCTGGCAATCAAACCGTGGTCTTCTCTACAAGCACAGTGTGTGCTCTTAACTCCTGAGCTGTCCCTCCACCACCTTGATTTTAAAATTCTGACCCTACTGCCTCTACCTCCTAAGTGTTAACATTACAGGCATGTGTTTCTGGGGCTCAAACCCAGGGCTTTATATAAGCCAGCTAGGCAAGTGCTCTGCCAACTGAGCTACATTCCAGCCCTTTGTTTTGTAACTTTTAGAAACATGCACATACTTTTCATAAAATATAGGCTAAATTAAATCAAAATAAAGAAAAAATTCCTAACTCCTAAAAATCAAGCAAAATCAAGCAAATAGCCCTGAATATACCATTGAGTGGGTATCTTAGCCCGAGGCACAAAGAAAGGAAGTATTTCAAGTGATCTAAAATCTGACTGTATTTCTAGCACCCTGGGCATCAGTGGCTCCGCGTCTATCCGTTGAGAGTGGTGGGGCGCTGCCCTACTCTGAGCTCTGGTGAGAATATGGGTGTCCTGAAAACAGGATGCAGTAAGGTACAGTTCAAGGTCAAAGCCAGAGAAGTAGCAACTTTATCTCCCATCCTAAATTAGCATTGGAACTATTCACAGGAAGTTGTATTGCATTATTTTTCAGATAACACTTGTTTAGTTCTGAGACCCCTAGAAATGCTGACTGCCCAGCCTTTAGCAGTGAGCTCTGGTGCCAGCCTGTTATCAAAGTACTGTTTCTCACTAAAAGGAGACAGGGTTCCTAAGGACCCATTGCTTGCACATCTGCAGCCTTGCTCAGGATAAGCCAGCCTGTAGGGCCGGAGGCCACAGTCTGGCAAGATAGCCTTCATTTCTCACACCAAGATTCCCAAAGTGCCCTCAGGCTTCGGCGGTTCACTAGAACTTACAGAGTTGCTAGAATCTGGTACACTTGTGGCTTCAGGTTGTTACAGGAAGGGATACAGATTAAATTAAGGCAGGATAAGAGGCCCGAAGCAGGGGATCTGGGAGGGTTCAAAACCAGAAGCCTCTCTGCCCCTCCTCTATGGAGTCAGAACATGCTGCCTACCCCAGGGCTGCAGAGGACTGGAATGATGCCAGTCAAGGAAGAGCCATGAATCCTGGTGTGCAGAGTGTTTATTGTGGCCCCTTGTGGAGGTGTGATTGATTGATTGATTACATGGTTGACTGAGTGTTTACATGGTTGACTGGTTGAGGACGTGGTTGATTTTTAGTTTCCAGGTTGACCCGTATCACATGACCTAAAGCTCTCACCTTATGTCAACATAGTTGATCTCTCTTGTGTGACCAGCCCTGCTCTAAGACTGGAAGGTGCAGCCAGCTCCACCCTCAACAAAGACATTTCTATCACGTATGATGTAGATTAGTTTCCAGAAGCTGAAGGCAAAGACCGCCCTCCCTTTCGGTCAAGCCAAACTCCTACTCCACGGGAACAAACGCTGTAAGGTCTGGAAAATCTTGTCATGCCAGAAAGCAAAGAAACTGTCAGAGACTAATATCAGGTTGGAAATCTCTGGAACCAGTTTGAAGTCAAAGATGGAATAATTTGATCAAAAATATGAAATAATAATGATTGAATCACCCAAGACATGTTGAAACCCTTAAGGCTGTGTGCTGGCTGGTTTTATGTCAACTTGACACAAGCTAGAATCATCAGAGCAGAGGGAGGGAACCTCAATTGGGAAAATGCCTCTAGAAGAATAGGCTGTAGGCAAGCCTGTAAGGCATTTTCTTAATTAATGATCAACAGAGGAGGGTCCAGCCCATTGTGGGCGGTGCCATCCTTGGGCTGGTGGTCCAGGGTTCCATAAGAAAGCAGGCTGAGCAAGCCATGAAAAACAAGCCAGTAAGCAGCACCCCTCCATAGCCTCTATATCAACTACTGCCTCCAGGTTCCTGTCTTGATATCCTTTGATGATGAACTGTCATGTGGAAGTGTAAGCCAAAATAACCCTTCCCTCTCCAACTTACATTTGCTTATGGTGGTTTATCATACCAATAATAACCCTAAGGCAGGTTGTAAGAAATATCACAGGTTCAGTCCATTATCATCATGGTGGGGAGCATGGTGGTGTGCAGGCAGACGTGGTGCTGGAGAAACAGCCAAGTATCCTACATCTTGCAGGCAACAGGAAGTTGACTGTCACACTGAGAAAATCATGAGCAAAAGAGACCTCAAAGCCTCCTGCCACAGTGACACTCTTCCTCCAACAAGACCACACCTCTTAATAGTGCCACTCCCCTTGGAGGCCATTGTGATTCAAACCATCCCAAGCCCCAAACTGGAAAGAGTCCAAATGGCCATCACCTCACACATGGATAAACAAGTTGTGGTTGTACCCTTAGACCCACACTGCCCAACGGTGTGGAGAAACAGCATGGTTGAGATAAACTGCCCGGATGAATCTCAGGAGTGTTATGAAGAATCCAGACACAGAACATGATAGTGTATGGTTCCATCTATTTGGCTTTATAGAGATCCCAAACTAGGAACATCACCAGTTGTTGGGAGATAGAGGGCTAGAGAAGAACTCACAGAATGTTCTGTATCTTGACTGTGTCTTTGTCAAAGCCCAGAAAAC
Source organism: Peromyscus leucopus (assembly GCF_004664715.2). Classification (NCBI taxonomy): domain Eukaryota; kingdom Metazoa; phylum Chordata; class Mammalia; order Rodentia; family Cricetidae; genus Peromyscus; species Peromyscus leucopus. Next base: position 31,084,297 of record NC_051082.1, read on the forward strand.
TGGTCACTTTAGTAGATAAACTTGAGGACTGGAGAGAAGGATTAGTGGTTAGGAGCACTGTTGTTCTTCCAGACCTGGGTTCCCAGCACCCACGTGGTGGCTCACAACCACCTGAAATGCCATTTATGGGAGGAGGGGGCATCTTGGCACCCTCTTCTGGTCTAATAGGCACCAGGCTTGGTCATGGTGCACATACACATAGGCAGGCAGACACTGGTACACATAAAATCCATCTTTTAAAAAGAGGTAAGCTGTGTACAGATGACGCCGTCACGCACATCTTTAAAAAAGGGGGCTGGGGACTTGGCTCGGTTGTTAAGCACTTGCCTAGTGTACGCAAAGTTCTGTGTCTGATTTCCCAGGACGGCAAAAACGTGCAAACTCCAGGATTTGATTGTGTCCATGCAGAGACCCTCAGTGGCTGCTGAATCCGTCACGTGAGAAGTGATGGAACACTAGCTTAGGTTTCTAATGCTGTGATAAAACCATGATCAAAAGCAACTTGGGGAGGAAAAGGTTTATTTCATCTTACAACTCTCAGGTCACAATCCTATCACTGTGGGAAAACAGGGCAGGAGCAGATGCAGAAGTCATGGAGGGGTGCTGCTTACTGGCTTGCTCAGCCTGCTTTTTTTGTTTGTTTTTTGTTTTTTGAGACAGGGTTTCTCTATGTAGTTTTGGAGCCTGTCCTGTAGACCAGACTAGCCTCAAACTCACAGAGACTCACCTGGCTCTGGCTCCAAGTGCTGGAATTAAAGGCCTGCACCGCCACCATCCACCTAGCCTACTTTCTTATAGAACCCAGGACTACCAGCCCAGGAGTGGCCCAGTGCACTGGGCCCTCCCACATCAGCCATCAGTCAAGAAAATGTCCTACAGGCCAGTCTTGCCTGTGGAGGGAGGCCTTTTCTCTATTGCAGTTCCCTCTAGCTTGTGTCAAGTTGATGGGGAGAAGGGTCACTTTCTGCTGAATGTTGGGTTGTGACATATCCAACTGTATTAGTGATTTTTTTTTTAAAGATTTATTTATTTATTATGTATACAGTGTTCTGTCTGCATGTATCCCTGCAGGCCAGAAGAGGGCACCAGATCTCATTACAGATGGTTGTGAGCCACCATGTGGTTGCTGGGAATTGAACTCAGGAACTCTGGAAGAGCAGCCAGTGCTCTTAACCTCTGAGCCATCTCTCCAGCCCATGATTATATTTTAGGGTGCTGGGGATAGAGCCTGTGTTTGGCCTGACACACTGGTAGGCAAGCTCTCTTCTACAGAGTCACAGCCATAGTCCTCACATGGGTGATTCTTCACAAAAAAACTATAATAAAAAGAACATACACACACATAAGACACCCTGGTCAAGATGCTGAGCCAGGGTCTGATCCATTTCTAAAGGTTGTAATCACAGCATCCAAGATGTAGGATTTTACAGGTCAAGGAAGCGGTGCCTTTAACAAATGGATTACAAGAAAAAGAAAGATCCTGTGAATTAATAGATTTGAGGAACATCAAATAAGATGCTTTGTTAGGATCTGACACATTTATCTAATTATTCTTTATCAATAAAAACTCGGGAGTCTGCCTGGCAGTGGTGGCGCACGCCTTTAATCCCAGCACTCGGGAGGCAGAGCCAGGCGGATCTCTGTGAGTTCGAGGCCAGCCTGGGCTACCAAGTGAGTTCCAGGAAAGGCGCAAAGCTACACAGAGAAACCCTGTCTCGAAAAATCAAAAGAAAAACAAAACAAGTCAGATATTGGGGTAGGAACCTAAATGATTAGAGAAGCAGCAGAGAAGCCACCAAGTAATCTCCTCTTCCTCTCATTTTTCAATCCCAAAAGACCAATTCTCTCTAAGCTCCGCCCTACTACTACTTCCTGTGTTTCTGTCCTCAGTCCTCCAAAACCTCTACGGCTAATTTTGGTCAGCTGGTAGCTCTGGCCCTCCACCCTCTGATCCAAAGCAAACTTTACTGGCAGTCTCAGAGCGTCCGAACGCAGTCAAAGTAGCAATCACACAACAAGGATCCTTGTCTAATGGAGGGTTGGAGATGGCTCAGTGGTTAAGAGCATGGCTGTTCTCCCAGAGGACCTGGGTTCGGTTCCCAGCACCTACACAGCAGCTAATTCACAACTCTAACTCCAGTTCAGGGGATCTGATGCCCTCCTCTGGCCTGTCAGGTACCAAGCACACACGGTGCACAGACGTACAAGCAGACAGTATACACGTGAAAAATAAGTCTCTAAGACTTTTAAAAATAAAGTAACTATTAAAAGACGTTTCAGGGCTAGGGGATGGACAAACTCAGATGGACAAGCTCCTTGACTTGAAAGCATGAGGACCTGAGTTCGAGCCCCAGAACCCATGAAAAAATGCTGAGTTTGGAAATGGGTGCTTGTGATCGCAGGGGAGGTCGAGATGGAGCTTTACTGGCCAGCCAGCTTAGCCTAATTGGCGAGGTGCAGCCAGCAAGAGACTTGTCTGAGAGGAGGTGAACAGCATTTAACTAAGCTACTCACTTGTAAACCGTGGTTTGTTTTTCGAAGTTCATAGAAAGGCTTTATTTACTCAGAATGGTTTTAAAATTTTTAAATAGAACTTGGGTGGGATTGTTCAATTTTGACATTTCATAAGAACAATCATAGGAACTTGAGCAGGGGCCAGACAGGCTGCTGAGCTAGAGAAGTGTGAGCAGGACGCCATTTTATTTTGTACAGAAAGGGAGCATTTGGTGCTGGGCACGGCCTTGGGTGCGTTTCAGCAAACACACATTTGTGCTTGCCTAGCTTCCTGGTCTGCAAAGCCATCTTGTTCTGGCCACATGCACGTCTGCTTCTCTGCAGCCCAGTGTCCTCCAGTCTGACGCTGGAGGGCAGGACCAACCGTTGAAGGGTCCCTGGAGCAGCAGACTGTAGTCTCGAAACATGGTTGTTCTAAGGTAAATGCTGGGTGCTTTCCCGAAGGGGCTGGCGTCGTCTGGAAACAGAGGAAAGCATTTATGTTATGATGCTGCCTTTTATGCAAACATCAGCTTTTTCCTTTCTGTGCTGGGAGTTGAGCCGGGGCCTCTTACACACTGCTCAGCTGCTTCCCCAGCACTACGGGGAATGGTTGATTACTGCAAAGCAAAGCTTCTCTTGCCCAGTCTCCATGCAGACATGCAGTTTGCCAGATCCATTTGGACTTGCTGCTTGTAGTAGTCTAGGCGGCCGGCATGCCAGGGGATAGACAAGAGGAGGTGATCCCAGTTCAGTTCAGCCAGGAGGCTGGGAGGGTGTGCTTCCCTGGCTGCTGGTCACTAGCCACCTAGACTGTGGCGGGTTTTCCCCGATTCTGCCCTAGCCAGGCTGTGGTGGTGTCTGTAGTCTCCCGAGGTGACACTGTGACGTTCAGACACATGGCCATTGCACCATCTTTCCAGGGTCCTGCTGTACCATCCTGACCAACCTGTACTTGAATTGTTGCATGCCGCGGGCTGGCCTCAGACTCACGGCAGTCCTCCGGGCCCAGCGCTGCATGGCAGGGGAAGCTGGACCAGCTCTGGAGCGTGGTTCTGTGGGAGCTGAATTCTTTTGTACTGATCTGGATAGTGGGTCAGCTTGGGAGGGAATTGAACGCTTGTTTATGATGTTTCCTCTCTTTTCTTCCACAGGATGAAGTGTCCTCTTGCTGGTACAAATAAAAGATTCCTAATTAACACAATTAAGAACACATTGCCCTCCCATAAAGAGCAAGACCATGAACAAAAAGAGGGCAGCAAGGAACCCGGCCACAGCCAGGACCAGAAGGAGACCAGCTCCAAGAAGCACAGAAGCCACTCCTCCAAGCGCGGCCTGCACTCGGCCCGGGGCGCCGTGGGCTACTCGCCGCCGAGGAAGCGCTCCTCCCGGGACAAGTGCGACTCCCGAGCCAGCAGGCGATGAGTGGAGCCCAGGGCAGCGCAGTACTGTGCCTGCACTGGGTCAGTGAGGACAGGGCGGTGGCAGGGCTCTGACCCCCGAGAATGACTCTCCAGGGGGTCCTTTGCCATCATCCTAAGGTGGCTGCTGTTGTGTTGTTGTTGTTGTTGTTAACAGGAAAAAACAAAAACAAAAAAACCTTTACCAAACAAACCTTCCCTCCCTTGTCCTGAAGGTGTCCTGGCGAGAGTCAGCGGACATAGCGTTGCCATGCACATCCATGTTTCTATCCCGTCTTGTTTGCAAGTTAGCTTCGAAACAAGCCGTTCTAGAAATTAAAGTTTTCAGGTTGTTGAAAACCAGTCCCAGTTCTTTGATGTGCTGCACCTCTGTGGCCATTTCCCAGGTGTGCTGCACCTCTGTGGCCATTTCCCAGATGTGCTGCACCTCTGTGGCCATTTCCCAGGTGTGCTGCACCTCTGTGGCCATTTCCCAGATGTGCTGCACCTCTGTGACCATTTCCCAGATGTGCTGCACCTCTGTGGCCATTTCCCAGGTGTGCTGCACCTCTGTGGCCATTTCCCAGGTGTGCTGCACCTCTGTGGCCATTTCCCAGATGTGCTGCACCTCTGTGGCCATTTCCCAGGTGTGCTGCACCTCTCTGGCCATTTCCCAGGTGTGCTGCACCTCTGTGGCCATTTCCCAGATGTGCTGCACCTCTGTGGCCATTTCCCAGGTGTGCTGCACCTCTGTGGCCATTTCCCAGAATTTCTCAAAACAAAATAAAATACTTAGAAACGCTGTGCTTCCTCGTTTAGATGTCAGAGGCTAAGGTCACAGTTTGACCAGTGTCATCCTGATAAAACTGGCCACACTGTGTGTTTTCTAGTGACTGACGGGGTGAGGAGCCGTCACACAGCTTTGGACTTGATGCTGCGGGTCAGCTTTGCCAAGGGTGAGAGAATGGCTGTTCCATTCTCAAACTCGTACCTTAGATCAGGCCATTTTTCTGTACTTACATTTAGATATTTATGGTTTGGATGGTTCTTTTCAAAGAACCCTCAATAGTTAAAAATACGATTATTTTACCAGCAGATAGCAAGCCTGACTGTGCTGATCTCAGGCACAGCTGAACTCCTGAAGATGGTGGTCGCTGGGCCTGGACTATACAAGACCAATTTACAAGGAACAGCGGCAAGACTCTGGCCCGCCTCTAGCATGTGCAGTCCAGTCCATTCATCTTCATCGGTCAGTCAGCCAGGGCTCACTCGGAGAACCAGGCATGAAAGAGCAAGCGCCTGTTAGTGCCGCATGAACTAGTTCACCACCGCCCAGAGGTCAGGCTGTGAGTCTGCCGTATTTAAAGCATGTGCTACTTGTTCAGAACAACATTTGCTTCCTCCTGAACATTTGGGGTCCCCCACACACACACTGCCAGGGATTCCCGCCTTCCATATTAGTGAACTGTCCAGTAAATGGCTATGGAGTCTCTCATTTTCATTTAAAAAACAAAACAAAACAAAAAACATATCTTCAGTCCAGTGAGGTGACTCAGTGGGTAAAGGTGCTGGCCACCAAGCCTGATGACCTGAGTTCAATCCCTAGAAACTACACAAAAAGAGAGCCAACTCTTGCAAGCTAGCCTGTGACCTCCACATACACACACACACTGACCTCTATGTACATACACATGCAAAATAAAGTAATTAAAAGGTAATTTTTTAAATCTCTTAAAACTCAAAACTTTCAATTAACAAATTCTGATCTGATGACTCAAATATGTTCATCTCCTAAATATTACCAAAAGACATAACAATAACATCTGAGACATATTAAATGGGGATTAATGGCAGATGAAACTTTGTATTAAAATGACATAGCAATACATAATCTTCTGCATAAACTACAGAAAGAAATAACTGGACTGAAAGAAATGACCAGTGAGCACTGGGGCAAATTCAGATGACCAAATACACTCACAGTTGGTGTCTCTAGAGATAGGGATAAGTTGAGAAAAAGATTTGCAGAAATATTGACAAAGTTTTCCAAATATAACAAAATCTAAGCCAAATGGATGGCTCATCCTTATAATTCTAGCACTTGGGCAAATGAGGCAGGATTGTTGTAAGTTCATGGCCAGCCTGGACTACATAGTGAGTTCTAGATCTTCCCTGGGCTACAAGTGAGATACTGTCTCAAAACAAATAATAAAAACCGTGAATGGACAAACACAAAAGGCACCACAGACTCTAAGAAACACAGACACGGAGAAGGCACAGCAAGACACACGTGATGGACAATCCTGACTGTCAACTCGGTAGACTGAGAGGAGGCGTCTAGGAGGTGAACGGAGCACGCCCGTGAGTGTGTGTGTGTGTGTGTGTGAGTATGTGTGTGAGAGAGAGTGAGTGTGTGTGTGAGTGAGTGTGTGAGTGTGTGTGAGTATGTGTGTGAAAGAGTGTGTGTGAGTGAGCGTGTGTGAGTGTGAGTGAGTGTGTGAGTGTGTGTGTGTGAGAGAGTGTGTGTGAGTGTGTGTGTGTGTGTGCGCGCGTGCGCGCGCACACCTGTGAGGGCGTTCCCAGAGGTGATGGAGGGAGCAGGTCCACCATTGACGTGGGCTGCGTCACCATCCTGTAGCTGAGGACCCAGACAGGAAGGCAGTACAAGAGGGAAGGAGAAAGCCCACAGAAAGGCCTTCCCATTTATTCTCATTCTCTCTCTCTCTCTCTCTCTCTCTCTCTCTCTCTCTCTCTCTCTCTCTCTCTCTCCTATTTAAATATTATACCACATCCAAGAATTAGCCTCAGTCTCAGAGGAGACTCAGAACTTGCTAACACTGTTGGGACTGTTAAGACCATGGAGGCTCTTGGAGGGGTGCTGTGTGTATTTTGTGTTTGTGAGCCTTTTGGAGGACAGAACTAAAATCTATGATCAAAGGAGATTGGTGTCGAGTGGACACAAGGTAAACTTGTTGGTCATCAAACTGGATTGTTAAAGTGATTGGCTTGAGAAGCATCTGGGAGATGATCAATACTTACCTCTGGCCTGTGTGTGAGGATGTTTCCAGAAAGAGTTGACTAAAAGGGGAAGCCTGTCCCTGAACCAGCCTGCAGGTTACAGACCTGGATAGAATAAAAACGGGGAAAGGTGGCGGCGGCAGCGATGGTGAGGGCAGGGCCTGGGCCTTCATTCCCAGCACTCGGGAGGCAGAGGCAGGCAGATCTCTGAGTTCAAGGCCAGCCTGGTCTACAGAGTGAGTTCCAGGACAGTCAGGGAGACACAGAGAAACCCTGTCTCAAAAAACAAAAAGTGGGAAAAGAATGCTGTGGGTACAGGTATTTCCTTTCAGCTTTCTGGCTCCCATGAGGCAAACTCTGCCCCACCTTATCCTCCCTCCATAATGAACTGAACTCTGAAACTGAGATAAAAAGTCTGGTTAACACAGTGGCTAAAATCCAAACCACTTTAAATCACTGGTGAAGAGATATGAAAAACAAAGGAAAATACAGTACATTCAGAAAAAATAAATAAATAAGGATAAAGGATGTCAGAGCTGAGTGTGGTGACTCATACAAGAAATCTCAGGACTTGGGAGACTGAGGCAGGAGAATTACCATGAGATTTTGAGGTCAGGCGGAGACACATTTTAAGTTCCAGGTCAGCCTGGCTGCAGAGTGAGACCATGTCTTAAGACAAACAACATGTCATCAGCACGGCAGAAACAGAAAGACAAGCTCACCAAAATACAGAAAGAAAATTACAGTTGTCAACACAGGATTCGTCACCCTGTGAAGAATTTTTAAAGCAAAATGTCTTTGCTCATGTGCCCATCTTTAGTCCTCCACATCCCCCAGCCTCTGTACACAAAAGGCCCCAAGTGATGGGGTTTCACGGCTCAAGAATCTGAGCTCCAAGAACAGCTGCCTGAGCCCTTGTGACATGGGAGAGAAAGTACTGAGGAGAGCCACAGAGAGGCACTGTAGTCTTGGGATTGCTTTGTTTTTGTTTTTCATACTTTTTAAAAGGTACTTTGTTACAAAAATTACACATTGTTTTTATTTCTTAGGAGACAAAAAGAAGACAAAGTTGTAATAGAAGATTTGAAAAGGCAAATTCTTGGTACTCTTTTAATAGACAGGGTCTCATACGTACCAGACTGGTCTCAACGTTTGTAGTTAATGAAGATCTTGAATTATAATCCTCCTGCCTCCACTTGCTGAGTGCTGGGGTTACAGACATGCACCCCCACACCTGGTTTACACAGTGCAGAGAGCTCTATGCATCTAGGTGCCCTACCGGCCAAGGTACATCCCTTCTGCACTCCATATCACATGATTCTGGAGGGTCTAGCTAAGTGCCGTAATAACTCAATAAAACTTAGTAATAGATCAGAATAGAGTAATTTAAACTCTTGATTTGCAGTTGACGTGCTTCTCCATATGCAATTTACTATAGCATCTTCCAGCACTATTGGCTTAGAACTAAGTAGCTACCAGAACTTTTCGGGAGTTTCCTGTGGGAGCCAGGGGTGGTGGCATACTCCTTTAGTCCCAGCACTCAGAAGGCAGGTGGATCTCTGTGAATTTGAGGCCAGGCGAGTCTAAATAGTGAGTTCCAGGGCAGCTGGGCCTACATGGAGAGACCCTAAAAAAAAGTTTAGTGTAAGGCTAGACAGATGGCTTAGAGCAGGGGTTCTCAACCTTCCTAACGCTGCAACCCTTTAAGACGGTTCCTCATGTTGTGGTGACCCCAACCGTAAAATTATTTTCACTTCTACTTCCTAACTGTAATTTTGCCATTGTTATGAATCATAATGTAAATATCTGATGTGCAGGATATCTGACATGTGACCCCTGTGAAAGAGTCGCTCGACCCCCAAAGAGGTTGCAACCCACAGGTTGAGAACCACTGGCTTAGAGGCTGAAAGCCTGGGTTTGATTCTCAGCGCTCTTATCAGGCAGCTCACAACTGCCTGTAACTCCAGTTTGGGGAGAATCTGATGCCCTCTTGTGTCTCCAGAGGCACTACACACACGTGGTGCACATATACACAAAAAGGGACACACACACACACACACACACACACACACACACACACACACATACCACTCAGGCGCACACACAGTAATAATAAATTAACATGAAAAATCAGTGCAGTTCTGCTTCCCAATATTCGTTCCACAGTAATATCTCCCAAAAAGTGTGAATTAGGGGACTGGAGAGATGGCTCAGCAGTTAAGAGCACTGGCTGCTCTTTTTAGAGGACCTGGGTTCAGTTCCCAGCACCCACATGGCGACTCTCAACTCATGGGATAAATACATGGAGTCTATTTAATGATCAAAGGAATTTACAACCACGGAGACTCATCATAGGGTCCAGGAAAGCTGAACTATGTCCCACACTGAATGGCTTGGTCCAAGATCTCCGCATCCAGAACCATGAGTTAGCCAAGAGGGGCCAGCATACCTGCATCCCAGGTTTTCAGGGTCCCCGGTGGCCACGCCCCAGAGGCGGGGACCTCAAGGTCACTGGGGAGGTGCTTCCCGGTGTGGCTCCGGGTGTGGCTCCGGGTGTAGCTCCGGTGCGGCTCCAACAGCTCCGCTGCATTCAACCAGTCCCAGGGGATCTGGTGCCATTCCCGGGCTCCATGGGCACCTGGCATATGGTACCTAGACATACAAGTAAAACATTTTTACAAATAAAAAAAAATCTAATATATATATATTTTGGTTTTTCAAGACAGGGTTTCACTGTGTAGCCCTGGCTGTCCTGGAACTCACTCTGTAGACCAGTGTAGCCTCAAACTCACAGAGATCCTTGTGCTTCTGCCTCCAGAGCACTGGGATTAAAGGCATATGCCACTATGCCTGGTCTAAAAAAGTTTTTTTTTTTTTTTTTTGTTTTTCGAGACAGGGTTTCTCTGTGTAGCTTTGCGCCTTTTCCTGGGACTCACTTGGTAGCCCAGGCTGGCCTTGAACTCACAGAGATCTGCCTGGTTCTGCCTCCCGAGTGCTGGGATTAAAGGCGTGCGCCACCACTGCCCGGCTTTAAAAAAGTATTTTTAAGATTAAATTCTAGAGGAATTGTAAAAGAATAGTGATAAGATTGTCCAGTGAAGTCAAAGTGGGATACAAATAAAGTTGCAATCCACAGAGAATGTAAATAAACAGCCGACCGAAATGAGAAAGTGACACAGGATATGAAACAGGAACTCAATGAAAGGAAATGCTGAAAATGCAGATCGAACGTTTAGAAATGAGAGACACAGGAGAAAGCCTCGTCAAGAGACCGACCGGATGATGCGGAAGAGGCCACCAGTGACGGAAGGCGAGTTGGGTGGCAGCAGGAACACACTAAGACCTGTGAGATGCAGAGAAAGCAGGCCCAGGAGGGATGCTCACGGCTGTGAGTACCTTCAAAATACCCTTTTCCTATGCTTCCACTAAAGCCTTGTAGAAAGCTGAACAGAATCAGGAGGATTTCTGTCTGCCATTTTAACCTCTGCAGTATGTACCCACGGCCTTGGGCTGAGAGCATGCTGCGGAGTCCCAGCTCTGAGGCCAGGGATGGGGTGGGGTTTTTGTTGTTGTTGTTATTGTTTGAAGCAGGGTTTCTCTTTGTAGTTTTGGTGCCTGTTCTGGATCTGACTCTGTAGCCCAGGCTGGCCTCGAACTCACAGAGATCCGCCTGGCTCTGCCTCCCGAGTGCTGGGATTAAAGGTGTGCGCCACCATCACCCGCCGGGATGGGGTGTTTTAAGGGCTGGGAAATTAAAAAACATACTCAGAGCCACAGGTAGATGTAACATACCTTATTGACTGCCTATGATGCCAGCTGGCACGCAGGCATAGACAACACACACACACAGGCATAGACAACACACACACACAGGCATAGACAACACACACATACACACACACAGGCATAGACAACACACACATACACACACAGGCATAGACAACACACACACACACAGGCATAGACAACACACACACACAGGCATAGACAACACACACACACACAGGCATAGACAACACACACACACACACAGGCATAGACAACACACACACACACACACAGGCATAGACAACACACACACACACACACAGGCATAGACAACACACACACACACACACACACACACAGGCATAGACAACACACACACACACACACACACACAGGCATAGACAACACACACACACACACACACACACACAGGCATAGACAACACACACACACACACACACACAGGCATAGACAACACACACACATACACACACAGGCATAGACAACACACACATACACACACAGGCATAGACAACACACACACACACACACACAGGCATAGACAACACACACACACACACACATACACAGGCATAGACAACACACACACACACACAGGCATAGACAACACACACACACACACACAGGCATAGACAACACACACACACACACACAGGCATAGACAACACACACATACACACACAGGCATAGACAACACACACATACACACACAGGCATAGACAACACACACACACACACACAGGCATAGACCACACACACACACACACACACACACACACACACACACACACACGTCGTAAGGTGGTGGGCTGGCAGACCTACAGACAGGCAGACACAGTGGGCTGGCGAAAGCAAAGGCTTCTGAACTCAAGGCCATACTTAGACAAAACCCATATAAAAGTGGCATTCTGTCAGAACAGTTCTATAACAGATTACATCGCTGTTTACCTTGGGGTTTCCTTGGACATCCTGTCAGCCATTATTAACTGATTCGTGGTCTCTAGATGTACACTGTCAAGCACACTTTAGCTGACTCATACTCGATGCCTGTATCTTCGCCACATTGTCTAAATGGCAGGGTCTGTGCACACCTCTGTTCCTTATACACATCCACTAATGCATCTGCCACTTCCCTTCTCATACCATGACCCCAAGCTGAGCATCCTAAACAATGCCTCTGCTCAGCTAATGGGGCAGGGCACAGCATTCCTCATCCTATCTCCAGCTACCTTAAGCTAAGACTGTTGCAGGCAAATATGTCCAAGAAGTTGTGTGCCCTTAATCCCATCCAGTCCCCACTGGTGGGAAGGAAGCTCTCCCTACATCTTGGCACCCATGAACTCCTTCATCACCCTTCCCTGGCTCATAGGAGATGGTTCCATGCCAGGAGAGGCAAGCTGAGGAAAGCTGAGATCATGCCGCCACCACTACCACCATCATGCTCAGCTCCTAAAGTGGATGCTATTGGAGGAAACCTGGCTGCCTCTCTCCTAGCACAGCTGTTTTGATGAATGGCTGCATTTTCCTTTGGGCAAGCGCTAGGAGGAGACCGCCTTCCTCCATCAAGAGTATCTGGCCTCTTAAGGTGTGTAATATGTTCTCCAAGCCTCGACCAATTGTCAGGTCTGAGCTCTGTAGCCTGGGGAAGAGAATCACCGGGGAATGGGGAATTAAAGAAGGTGCTGGGAGCCACAGGCAGATTCAACACACTTCATTCTCTCCAGGTGAAGGTTTTCACTCTTAGTTCCAAAGGCATATTTACACAAAAGTGGTATTTTACCAGAAATAGTTATACAGTGAATCACATCATAGTCGTGTTTATTGCTAATCTGTGGTCGCTGGATATCCGGTAGCTGCCATTTCTGGAATTCTGTAAATTCACACTGGGCCCACATGGTCTAAAAATTTCTAGGGCTCTTAAGGCCTTTTATTCCCATCACCAATACACACAATCCTGTAACCACTACTGCAGTTTCAAGTCAGCTGGGCCCTAATATCAGCAAACCCATTGCAAACTTTAATTTTGCAAAGCAGATTAAAAGTCAAGTGGCACACGCCTTTAATCCCATCACTCAGGAAGCAGAGGCAGGCGGATCTCTATGGGGTCTCTGAGGTCTGAGGTCAGCCTGGTCTACAGAGCTAGTTCTAGGACAGCCAGAGATACACAGAGAAACCTTGTCTCAAACCCAAATGAATAAACAATAAAAGTCAAGTTGGATTTGTGTAATTACAAAACCCTGGAGGCAGCTAGCTTTGCAAACCAAGTTTAGCTCACATTTTGGCTGAGAGCTCCGCCCCTCTTGCTCCTTTTTTTTTTTTAAAGGAGCACCAGCCACCTGTGGCCCCCCCGCCCCCCCCCCCCCCCCCCCCCCCGCTGCTTTCAATAACCAACCACAAAAAGACCAACGGGAAATGCAGATATTTACATTATCATTCATAACAGTAGCAAATCACAGTCATGAAGTAGCAAGGAAATAATTTTATGGTTGGGGGGTCACTAACATGAGGAACTGTATTAAAGGGTCGCAGCGTTAGGAAGGTTGAGAAACTCAGAGTCTAACAAGAAGTACCAAAGTGTGTCTGCCAGGACTGCCTTCTTAGTCACACCCCCAAGGCTTCCCTCCAGACTAGACCACGCCTCTTAAAGGTCCCACTCCCAGAGGAGTCTGGGATCCAAGGAGAAACAGAGAGTCAGTTACCGGACTTTATTCCTGTGCCATTGAATCCCAAGCTTGGAAACAAAGCAGCCAGGGACCAGGAAACACCAGTTGCTACAGACTGGAGAAGCTCATCCCTGTGGCCTGAGGCTGTCTGTGGCTTGCTTCTATTTCACACTAGAGGTTTTTCCAGACGTTCCCGACGTTTTTCTAGGGAGACAGAGGCACTGCCCATCCCCGGCATTCACCAGCTCTCACAGTGCTGAGAAGCTCTTCCTCCCTGTCACCATGCATCCAGAAGTGAATAGTATCTGACGCAAAGTGGCGAGCTGCAATGACCCTGTTCAGAGAAATGGCAAAGGACATGCAAGCTATTGATTACTTTGAAAATGGCTTCCCAGTTAATGGCAAACCTACAGCTCTTCTTATGCAGATGAAAGCCACTTCCAACCCTCTCCAACCAAGTGACTCTTACAGGTGTCAGAGGAATTCAGTGCCCATCTCTTTTATTATTTTTTTCTTTTGGTTTTTCGAGACAGGGGTTCTCTGTGTTGTTTTGGTGCCCCTCCTGGATCTCGCTCTGTAGACCAGACTGGCCTTGAACTCACAGAGATCCGCCTGGCTCTGCCTCCGGTGTGCTGGGATTAAAGGCGTGTGTCACCGCTGCCCGGCTGCCTATCTCTTGATAAGCATTGCCACCAAGCTCTTAAAGATTTATTTTTATGTGTTTGCCTGCGCATGTGTATGTACACCACACGCATGCCTAGTGCCCTAGGAGGCCAGAAGAGGGCGTTGGATCCCCTAGAACCAGAGCTACAGACAGTTGTGAGCCACCATGTGGGTGCCGGGAATGAAATCCTGGTCCTCGGCAGGAGCAGAGCGCACTCCCAGCTGCTGAGCCATCTCTGCGGTTCTGCGCTGGTTTTGTTGTTCTTGGTAACGGAACAAAAACTTCTAGACTTAGAAAGAAAAAAAGTCAGCCCACAAAACGCTGATTTAAATCTCAAAGTATTTTTATTTATTTAAATCCCCTTTTCCTCTCTTGAGAAATCCACTTGAGAAAGCCCATTTGACAATGAATATTATAACAGTTTGTAATGCACAACATCAGGGCAAAGCATTCTGCCCTCTTTTGAAAAATCAATTTGAGTTATTTACAATGAACTTAAAAACCATGAACTCTAATGAAAAGGCTTGACAGGTTTGATGTATGATAGACTAAAGTTTAAAACAACAACAACTTTTTGGCTGTGGAATGAAAACATGCGCCTGCCTACCCCCTCAGCAACACTTCTCAGGGAACAGAACAGCCAAATAGAGAGCTGCCTTGTGGTTATAAAATTGCTGTAGAAAGCTGGCTGACAAAGGAGATGTAAATGTTTTCCATCAATGGAATAATGTAGCAGGAGGGGGCTGTGTCTCGCTCAGCAAACAGAATCAGTGTTGTGTATGTGTCTCCAAGTTAGTCCCTGGTATTTCTTATTTCGTTCATTTTGGGTAGCTCCTAATAACTACCTTTTCCCGGACACTCACAAAGGGCCTAAGGTGCAGGACATCCCTGGCGAGGAATCTGGATCCTGGCCCGGAGAAACGGATGTTTCCAACACACCACTTATGGCATCTGCGTTCCAGCTCCTTGCTGGGTCGATGCCTCCACACTGGTGCTAGGCAGTTTCTCAAGCATGGTCTTCAACCACGTGTTTACTTTGACCACAGACCCTTGATTTAGAAGGAAGTTTTTCTTTTTTTTTCAAAGAAAATTCATGAACTCTTCCCATGTCAGGTGATTGTGTCAGAGCAACTGGGCCCAAGTCTTTAGAGCTTTGAAGAAATCCCCAAACTTACTCTCCCCCTCCTGTTCACTTCCCTCTTAAATCCCATTTTACAGCAGTCATTCAAATGACTTCACTACATGGTCAACTCAATAATGGCCGCACGGGGCTGGCTGTTGTAAATAGGAGAGACCGAACAGCTACTTCGGCACAACCCTTAGCTGCTTAATACATGAGAGAGGTCAGGAATCTGGATGAGCATGTGTCCAAAGCACAACTGGATGGTTCTGAAACACTGTGTAAAACCAAACCACAAGCCTGAAGATGTTATTCCTGGCTTGTGATTTTCCTCAAGACGGTATTTGTAACTGCTGCACTGCTGTGGTTTCATTATCTCTTGAAAGCTCTAGAGAGAACCAGGGCCTTAAGCACGCCGACCAAGCGATCTATCTAAGTTTTCCTCTTCATCTTTATTTTATGTGCATGAGTGTTTTGCCTGCATGTATTCTGTGAATTATGTGCATGCTGTGCTCATGGAGGCCAGAAGAGGGCGTCAGCTCTCCTGGGACTGGAGTCAGACAGTTGTGAGCCGCCATGTGGATGCTGGGACTCCAACCCAGGTCCTCTGGGTGAATATCCAGTGCTCTTAACTGTTGAGCCATCTCTCCAGACCCCTTAATATTTAAACTATAGAAAGAACATAGACTTAAGTCCCTCTGGATTTGATTTGCCTCTCCATTCATGTGGTTGTTCCTGGTCAGTTAGGCCCCCTCTGGTCTCTAACCTAGGACAGCAATCACACCACAGTTGGGATATTGGGGATCTGTGGGTACAAAAGAGGATTCTTGAAGTAAAGATCGCCAGTGTTGTATGTCTGAGAAGAACATATATTCTGAAGGCTGAAAATAGATGATAAACTTTGTCACTTAAAAATTATATATAAATTGAGACAAGATCTCACTGTGTAGGACTGGCTGACCCAGAGCTCACTAAATAGACCAGACTGGCCTTGAACTCAGAGATCTGCCTGCCTCCGACTCCTGAGTGATGGGATTAAAGGCGTGTACCACTGCGCCCAGCAACATTTTGATTTTTTTAAGTTGTTTATATTTTGTCTACTGAGTGCCTGTGTATGTTTATGTGCAATGCCTGCATGCAGTACTCACAGAGGCCAGAAGAGGGCATCAGCTCCCCTGGAACTGGAGTTACAGTGGGTGGGAACCACCCTGTGGGAGCTGGGAGCTGGATGCAGGTCTCCTGTAAAGAGCAGTAAGTGTTCTTTACTGCTGAGCTACCTCACTTGCTCCCCAAATTAGATTTAAAAATGTTTTCCCCCCCTGATACCTCTTTGGAAAATGTTTGTGTGTAGAAAGGATGATGAGGAAAGGGAATGAATTATCATTTGCTGGAAATAATGGTTTCTGTTAAGAGCCATCAATGGAGCACTCCAGTCCCACACATAACTGCTGTGAAAAGTTCTAGGTTGACAGTGCCTTTGCTCAGGCTTCCCTTTCCTTGTCAATGACATTCAGCTTTGCATACAAAGACTGGCTAGATAGTTTAGCTCAGCCTTGCTAACTCACTGTAAGGGGATCATGATCATGAATTCAACCTCATAAAAGGTGTGTGTGTGTGTGTGTGAGAGAGAGAGAGAGAGAGAGAGAGAGAGAGAGAGAGAGAGAGAGAGAGAGAGAGAGAAAGAGAGAGAGAGAGAGAGAGAGAGAAAGAGAGAGAAAGAGAGAGAGAGAGAGAGAGAGAGAGAGAGAGAGAGAGAGAGAACATTTGCATGTATGCATAAAGGCCAATCTTGTGAGTCCTTCCTCAGGACAGGATCTCTCACCATCCCAGAGCTTGCTAATTTGGTTAGACTGGCTGGTAAGCCCTGGAGATCCACCTGTCTCTTCCTCTCCAGCTAAGAATATAACTATGTGGCATCACATCTGGATTTTTTTTTAAGAAAGGAAATATTGCTGATGTAAATATTCATGTCAGTGCTATTATTTATTTCATGTGCACGAATGTTTTTCTGTGTGTAGGTGTACTGTGTGCATGCAGTGTTCATGGGGACCAAGAGAGGACACCAGATCCCCTGGTGCTCAAGTTACAGATGGTTGTGAGTCATCATGGGAGTGTTAGGAATTGAACCTGGGCCCTCTCTCTCTCTCACTTTGGCCTGTGGACTCATTATTTTTCTCGATGCTATGGAAAAATGCCTACTTGAACCACTCAAGGGAGAACAGAGGCCTCTTAGGCTCCCAGCTTCAGAAGTTTGGCTCCGTTGCGTTGGGGAAGGCACAGTGGAGCTCATGGAGGGCAAGAACCTGTAGCAGAGGCAGCTAAGTCACACGGTGATGGGCCAGACTCAAAGCAAGGCCAGGTTGTCATCTTCACAGCCCTACCCCTCACGACCTGTGTCTGCCAGCTAGACTCCAGGTCTGTGAGGTTCCAGAAGCTCTGAGAAGTGTACCATCAGCTAGACACCAAAGGTTCAAACACATGGACCTGTGGGAGACGTTTCAGCTCCAAACTGTGATAACCTGGGTTCTTTATTTGTGATAAACACCAAAAGTAACTTGGGGAGGAAGGGGTTTATTTGGCGTATAGGTTATCGTCCATCATGAAGGGACGTAAGAGCAGAACCCAAGGCAGGAGCTGATGCAGAGGCCATGGAGGGGTATTGCTCACTGGCTGCTTCCCATGGCTTGCTCAGCCTGCTTTTTTATAGAACCCAGGACCACCTGCCTAGGAGTGGCACCCCCCACAGTGGGCTGGGCCCTCTCACACCAACCGTTAATCAAGGAAATCAGGCCAATCTGATGGAGGCATTTTCTCAATTGAAGTTTCCTCCATCCAGATGATCCTGGATTGTATCAAGTTGACAAAACAACAAGAAGCACACAGGGATGGACACAGATGGACTGACTGACGGATGGACATGGACACACACACACATACACACACACACACACACACACACACACACACAACCAAAAACAAAACAAAACAGGATTTCTAGATTATTCCAGTCAACTCCAGTAACAAAGTTTACAACAAAAGAAAAGGAAATCACCTTAGTTTGTGAAAGGCTAAAACTGATGGAATGTATTCCTTTCTTGTAAGGCAAGGTAATCAACAGCCCCAGAGCAGATGCTTAAGGTTTTGAAAGGGAAACATAGAAGAGACAAAGTTTCTCTTTCGCTGGAGCCATGCCTCCACGGTAGGTAGCTAGTGTGCCCCCCCTCCACCCCCCCTTTACCATGGACTGTGTAGCCCCCTCCACGTGTCCCCACTACCCTGTCACTGCTACACCACAGGCCCAGCAACAAGGACTACGGCCTGAACCTTCTGAGACTAGGAGCTGAAATCACTTCTTCCCTGAAGTCGTTCATGTTAGGCATTTGGTCACAGCCATGGTTAAGTCTGACCCATAAATCCCTTCTGCTCCATCGGCGGTAGGGTGGGGGCAGGGAGTGCGGAGGGCTCGCCCTACCCCTGTGTGTGCAAGGCTCTAAATTCTATCCCAGGACCTCGAAAGAAACAACACACTGTGATCCGTGAAGGATACTTACAGGTTTTCTTGGCCATGGCCAAAGGACAGGGTCACAGATGACCACAGGACTCGGGTAAGTTATTCCCTCTCTGATTCTCCCGTCACACCTCACACGGGGCGCTGTTCCTGGTGATGGGGCTTCCACCAGCAAATATATGGGAAGGTTCTGGGGACTTGACAGAGCCTCTGCTCTGAGGAGCCCTGCCGAGGCTGCTGCCCAGTGTGTCCTGGAGAATCAGTGCTTCTGACCCCCAGCCTGGGCATCCACCATCCCATCTCCTCGGGGAAAGCGGCAACAAAGTCCGTCGACTGTTCCTCTGGCTTGCACAGTGTTTCTCCCCTTCAGGAAGATAGAACAGAAAACACATTGATCCTTTCTCAGGACAGGGTGAAAGTCCTCATTTTGCAGCAGTCAGAATTCACTTTCCATGGCAAGAAAATGGGCAGGCAAACTGGGACTCGAATGCCTTCTCGCGTTGGGGGACCACTGTTTTTAACGTGTTGAGATTTTGTAGCTATCAACAACACATCTGAACATTTACAGCACTTTCCAGTCCCTGTTGGTCTATGCCTGGGTGCCAGGCAACTCAGACTATCCACTGTGCATTTGTGATTGACAGGCATATGCAGAGACCACTGCAATGATGCAAAGAAGAGAGGGAGAGACGGGGAGAGAGAGAGAGAGAGAGAGAGAGAGAGAGAGAGAGAGAGAGAGAGAGAGAGAGAACACGAGCACTCCCATGGCCACACTTTGCTTAAAGATCCTAAAACACCAATGTTTCCAGGGACAGCCTTAAATAACTAGTGTTAAACAAGGGCCTTGGAGCACGGGACAATGTTTCACAGTTTTGCATCAAAGCAGCCCGAGACCCAGGGGCCACGTTTGCTGATTCAGTTATGTTTGGACCGTTTTTCCTTCGTTTGTGTTAATTAGTACAAACTTCTCCCAAAGGAGGAGAAGTCTCCCTGAAGCTTTTCATGCAGGGGCAGGAAGACGCCGAAGAGAGAAACCGGTAGGAGGAGGCCCAAGAGTGAATTGTTCCAACTACATGTCTGTTCACTGTGGCAAAGACATTCTGGAGGCAGGTGCTTGCATTCACAGGCTCTTTTCGAGAGAATTTAGCAGCCCCAGGAATATGTTGGTTAAGAAGAAGAAAGGAGGGGCAGGGGGAACATCAGCTGCAGGGGGGGAAATGCTAACGGAGAGACTTCTCTGCCAGAGAGAGGTGCAGCTGTCGGAGCTACAAGGTAAAGGAGCATTACATTGAAATGGATTGTGCAGCGGAACTGTGCTCTCCGATCAATAGGGGAGATTGAACCCCAGCATCATCCTGCTATTCCTTGGTAATGCCCCATTTGGGCGCTGACTGGGTGGTCTTAAGTCCACTGCCACCCTGGCTAACACCAGTCACACCAATCAAGGCCCCGCAGCTGAGACCCTGGGTGACCTGCTTCAGGGTCTTTTTCAAACTCCAATTCACTCATTTGTGTGGGATGCTTTTTTCGCTACTTTATTTATGGGATTACATAAATGAGCCATTAAAAATGTAAATCTTCAGAATGGTGGAATAATACAGATTTCCAACAATAAGCTCAGGGCGGTACAGTACAGACACCACCCTGCACGGTCGCGATGGCCCCAGCGTGACTATGGCAACAAGAAAGGGTTAAGGGAGGACAGCGGGGAGACAAATAAAACATCTCCACATTGGAGCAGTCACCAGCACCAGAGAAAGATGTGGGTGTGTGCGTGCGTGCGTGCGTGCGTGCGTGCGTGTGTGTGTGTGTGTGTGTGTGTGTGTGTGTGTGTTAAATGAGTATTAGAACAATAATGAAGATGCACTATTATAATCAACAAAAGGGACGGGGCATCCCACACAGTGTGGTGTCAGGACAATCAAGTCGACAGCAGATCCAAGAAGTTTATCCACCTCATGGCAAAGTTTTTAACCCTTTGTGTGTTTTGCAGAAGCAAAAAAAGAAAGAAAGAAAAAGAGAGAAAGAAAAGAAAAAGGAAAGAGGAAATCAGGAGGATCTGGGACAGAATCACTCCTGTCTCCTACCTGAGCTAGGATAGTTTAAGGCTTGTTTGGTTGGTCGTTTTTTTTTGTTTGTTTGTTTTGTTTTGTTTTTTTGTTTTTTTTGTTAGTGGTGGTTTTTTGTGTTTGTTTGTTTTGGTTTTTTGAGACAAGGTTTCTCTGTGTAGCCCTGGTTATCCTGGAACTCACTCTGTAGGCCAAGCTGGCCTCGAACTCACAGAGATCCGCCTGCCTCTGCCTCCCGAGTGCTGGGATTAAAGGCATGCGCCACCACCTCAAGGCTAGCACTGCTTTGGCATGTGGACTCTATGGGAGTCTCCCAACTGGATTGCCATTCTGCTTATCTCACCCTGGGTAGTTCACCACTGGTAGGAGCAGGGATGATGTGCAGGGTTCAGGTTAATTGGCATGTGGGAGCCGAGACAGAAGACATTAGCCCTTGGAGGAAATCCATAGGCCTCTGGAGGTCTCTTCCCATGCTGGCTAGCCACAGCTCAGAGTGCAGAGCTGATAAGGGTAACAGATGTGAAAGAGGAGGTCATATTAAGCCAAGGTAGAGGAGGCTGGGAGAAGAAGACCCAATAGGGTAGGTGATGAGACACAAGATCATTGAAATGTGATTGAAAAGCAGGTGCACAGCCATGTTTATGCAGTTTTGGAATTGCCTGGAGCCTGGGGTGGAAGCAGCTCATGTGGTCAGGAATGCCTGAATGCATCAGTGTGGTTGGTCCACGTAGTAAAGGATTATTTAGCTTTGCAAAAGAAGCTTGTGGCACAAGCCACAACAAAACTAGGTTGTTTGGAAGTGGAAATCTCAGTTGAGAAAAATGTCTCCATCAGATTGGCCTGTAAGCAAGCTTGTGGGACGTTTTCTTGATTGATGGTGGATGTGGAAGGGCCCAGCCCAGGGTGAGGGTACCACACCTGGGCAGGTGGTCCTGAGTTGTATAAAAAGCAGACTGAGCAAGCCGCAGGAGCCAGCCAGTAAGCAACTTTCCTTCTTGGTCTCTGCTTCAGTTCCTGCTGACTTCCTTCCCTTTGTGAGGGGCTATAAGCTACAAAATGAAGTAAGCCCTCTCCTCCCGGAGATGTCTGTAGTCATGGTGAAGTCCCGGCAGCGGAACCCAAACTAGAGCCAGGTCATCGTGCTAGGTGCCACATACACTCAAAAATAAGTACTGCACGATTCCTCAGATGGGAAGCATGACAGAATAACGTCAAATCCTTAGACACGGAAGGAGAACAGTGGCTGGCAGGACTTGGGGAGGAGGTTTAAGTTTGAGATGATGAGGGGGTTTCACTTTGAAATAATCAAAAATTCTAGAAATGAAGGATGAAATTAGTTGCAAAAAAAAAAAAAAGTGAATGCATTTAGTGCCATCAAACAAGATGCTCCCAAGTAGTGTAAGCAGTGATATTCACACGTATTTTTTCAACCAGTTTTAAAAAGCAAATATTCACAAACACACCAGGGCTCTCCACACCATGCTCATTCCTCAGCAAGGGGTTGCCCTACCCATGATCTGAAGCCATTCTGCAAAGTCCTGTGTGGAAAATTCCTGTCTCAGCTGAGGTCCTGCCCCCATTCTGGCCAACTCTAGCAGCTAATGAGTTATGTTGGTGAGGGTGCCATGGGGCTGTGCAGTATCCTAGGATCCACCCTCCCTGATGGGAAGCCTGCAACCCATTGCTCAGCAACTCCCTGGGGAAAGGAGTGGGGCCTGGCAGGAAGTAGCCCCAGGAAGACACAGGGTCCTACTGGTGATCCAGATGTGACTCTCAGCTCTGCCGGCCGCAATGCCTTTGTTCCACCATCATCAGCCGCAGCCCTCTGAAACCAGATGCCCAATTACACGCTTTCTGAGTGGCCTTGGTCAGAGCGCTTTGTCACAGCAAGAGAAAAGTAACTAAGACACCCTTTATATTTGCTACACACACAGAGCAGTTGGTTACTCGTAGGCGAAAGTAAAGACCCACTTTAAGTAAAATTCTCTAACTGGCGTGAATATGTACACATTCTTAGTAACACTTCCACATCGCTGTTCATCACTGAAGAAGTCAGGACAGGAACTCAAACAGGGCAGGAACCTGGAGGCAGGAGCTGATGCAGAGGCCATGGAGGGGTGCTGCTTACTGGCGCGCTCCTCATGGCTTGCTCAGGCTGTTTGATTATAGAATCCCGGACCCCCTGCCAGGGATGGCCCCGCCCACAACGGACTAGTCCCTCCCCCCCATCACTGATTAAGAAAATGCCCTCCAGGCTTGCCGACAGCCAATCCTAGGCATTTTCTCAACTCTTGACCCTCCTCTCCGACTTGTGTCAAATTGACGTAAAGCCAGCCTGCACAAACCGACCCCTTGACAACCTGACTCTCAAACACTTCCCTGTAAAGCCACAACCTTTTCTTTCTCGGTCATTTCCAAGACCACATATTAATATGCACATTGCATTAGAATCGTTCCAAATTTTAAAAATCCCAACACTTAGAAATTCAGTCTCTTTAAAATATCTAGTCTATTTTGAAATGCAATGTCTCTCAATTGTGGGCTCCTATAAAATAAAAAAATAAATACTTTCTCACTTCAGAGGGAAGAACCGGGGCATGGTTACAATCAAATCGAAGCGAAAATCGAACTCCAACTGTCAATAATAACCCAGTCGCCAGCGCCTGGGATACACTCACCATCTTCTGGGCTCCTCCAAAGGGCTTGGGTCATTCCTCCGGCTCCGTCCTCTGCAGCGCACACAGCTTGTCTTCTAGACTCCACCGGCTCCACTGCTGCTGCTGTTGGTGCTGGGCATCCTATGCCAGGGGAGTCTCCAACCTCCTGGGCTCTCTATTGCAACTGGGCTGCGCCTTCACCAGTAGCCTCTCCTGGGCTCTCCTCATGGCCCCAAGTCTCTTCTTCTCTGCAGGATCCTTCAGTCCTGGGCCTTCACCAGTAGCCTCTCCTGGGCTCTCCTCATGGCGCCAAATCTCCACTTCTCTGCAGGATCCTTCAATCCTGGGGCCTTCAACCGCCACTGAGGCTGCGCCTTCACCAATGGCCTGGCCTGGCCTCTCACCTCTCACAGTGCCAAGCCTCCGCTGCTCTCCATGATCCCTGCATGCCTTCAAAACCAGTACCACCTGGGAGACTCTTACACATTCGGCTGCCAACACAAGGTACAACCTAGGCCACCTCTAGAACACAGCCTTTGTGTGCGGATGGTCAGGGAACCCGTCCTGGAAGTCTTCCCCTCAGTGACGCTGGTCTCTCCTTACTCACTGCTAACGTCTCAGCTCCCGCTAACCCCAGCAACAGCTGTCCGGGGGAAGCAGGCTTTCATGTCAATGGTCTTGGCCCTTTGTTGATCATGGCTGACTGACTCTTCAGTCCCAGCTGACCAGAACCACAGAATCTTAATTCAAAATAGCAAATACGCAACGGCCCAAATAGTCTTTAAGTAATTCTCAAAGTTCCCTCTGGACCTTCACAAGCCAGGCCTTCATCATCTCCATTTCTCTCAACACTCTCTTCTTCCAAGCTCCTACAGAACAGCCCAAGCTTTGAACACCCAATGGCTTTTTTTTTCCCCCCAAAGTTCCAAAGTCCTTCCACAATCCTCCCAAAAACACATGGCCAGGTCGGTCACAATGTCCTACAATCCTGGTACCAATTTCTGTCTTAATTAGGGTTATTAGTGCTGTGAATAAACACCATGACCAAAAGCAAGTTGGGGAGGAAAGGGCTTATTTGGCTTACGCTTCCATATCACTGTTCATTACTGACAGAAGTCAGGACAGGAACTTGGAGCCAGGAATTGATACAGAAGCCATGGAGGAATGCTGCTTACTGGCTTTCTCCTCATGGCCTGCTCAGCCGGAACTCTTATTGAACCCAGGACCTCTAGTCCAAGGTGGTATCGCCCACAATTGACTGGGCCCTCCCCCAGCCATCACTAATTAAGAAAGTGCCCTCCAGGCTTGCCTGCAGCCCAGTCTTATCTTCTCAGTCGAGGCTCCCCTCTCTTTGATGACTCTAGCTTATGTCAAGTTGACATCACACCAGCCAGCACAAATCAACAGGAACATTATCATCTTCACTGCCGTTTACTTGACTCTTCTTTTATATCTCTCCATGATGATTTGTTTTCTGTTTTTTGAAATAGAATCTTGCTAGGTAGCTTGGCTAGCTGAAAATGTGTGTCTTCCTGTCTCAGTCTCCATAGTGCTGGGGTGAATGACACCAAGCCTACTTAGCTTTCACCTTCTAAATTTCCAATATTTCAACTGCAGAAGTGGGGTCTGGGGAGACGGCTCTGCAGTAAAGAGCTCGCCGTGCGAGCATGGGGACCTGAGTTCGATCCCCGGCACCCACATAAAGCTGGGCATGCATCAACAAACACATGCTGGGAAGCAGTGCAGGCCCTGAGCTCACTGGCCAGGAGTCAAACTGAGTCAGTGAGAGCCTGGATTACCGAGGAACCTTGTCTCAAAAATAAGACGGAAGAAACTTACGAAAACAGCTGACACTGACTTCTGACCTCCACTCACACCTGCATACACACATTTGTATGTATCACACACACACATACACACACACACACACACATACACACACACACACACACACACACAGATGCTTATTAGCACAAATTAAATGAAGTGCTATAGTAAAATTAACAATCTAACTCATGCCCTCCTTTGCCAGTTTGGGACATATTCTTCCACATTTTATTATATGAACATGAAAATCTATCTACAGATAAGGTTATCTGTTAGCCTCAGATGAACATGAAATACAATTCTATTAGTATTGTTTTTCAAACAATAAATAATGTGGCCACCATTCAAAGCCAATTCATATATTTCATTTGTTCTACTCAACGGTGATAAAATGACCGTCGATGGGTGAACTGTAACAAGGCAGCTCACACATGACAAACATCCGATTACAAGTCTTTGTGTCTCTACAAGCCATGATGAGCTTGCCAACTTCATTTCTAGAAATTTCTAAAAGTGGGACTTCTGTTTCAGAAGTCATACTCTTTTTAAACTTGAATAAATGTTTAGTAAGCATCACCACCTCCCCTTTCAAGAAAGAAATAGCACCCAGTACTGGCCCCATCCCTCCCTCCCCTTGCTATTCTCCCTCTGCACCCTCCCTTCCATATACACACAAATACCACTTGTATTTGTGAAGGTTCATTGTCCCATTTCCCTTATTGCTTCCCCAACCCCATCCTGGGCTGGTGGCCTGAGCTGAACAGGCTCCCCTACTCACACCCCTCCTGTGTAGGTTCAGAAAATGTGTTTTGTTTGGGGGACGGTTTTTGTTTGTTTGTTTTTCCTGAAACAAAAGACAGGCAAAGACAGGCAGCTCTCTGTGAGTTTGAGGCCAGTCTTGTAGGTGGACTTTTCTTCCCTGCCCACCAGTTCCCAAATAACTGACATGGAGACTTAATATTAGTTACAAGTGTTCAGCCAATAGCTCAGGCTTGTTACTAGCTAACTCTTACGTTTTAAATTAGCCCATATTTCTTATCTGTGCTTTGCCACATGGCTTGGTACCTTTTTCAGTACTGCATGCCCATCTTGTTCTCTCTGTGTCTACTGGATGACGCCAGACTCCCCAAATCCCCTCTTCTTCTTCCCAGCATTCTCAGTCTGGCTCTCCTGCCTAACCTTATCCTGTTCAGCTATTGGCCACTCAGCTTCTTTATTGAACCAATCACAGCAACATATATTCACATAGTTTAAAGGAATATTCCATGTTCCTCCTTTTTTGTTATGGAAAAAAAACGTTTATTTTGCCATTATTTTAATTTAGAAATAGAAAACCTCTTGGGGAAGAGGAAAGAAAAACACAAAGTATACAGGCAACTTTTTACTTCATGAGCTCACACTCTCATTTGTTCACTCGTTCCCACAAAGAGAAAGCAGAAAATATGGAACGCTTCACGAATTTGCGTGTTATCCTTGCACAGGGGCCATGCTAATCTTCTCTGTATCGTTCCAGTTTTAGTAGATGTGCTGCCGAAGCGAGCACCATATTCCTCCTTTTTGTCTAATTAAAAAGGAAGGTTTTAATGTTAACATAGTAAAATTATATATAACAAAAACAGTTATCAAGTAAGAATTACAGTTACAATATCCAGTCCATTTGTATTTGGCAATATTAGAGAAAAAAGTCCATTAGCTATTTTATCTTTGTGAGTCTAAAGTTTTGTAGCTAATTTGCCTTTTACCATAACTAAGGAAAACTGTAAGTCTAATCATTTAGTCTTTAACGCCAACAAAGACCACAGAGGGTGAAATGTTATCTAACAACAGGGACATCTGTCTGCCTGGACATTCACCCTAAGTTCTTCGTAATGTTGGGGCATCCATCTTTGGCCTGCAGGCCTATGATATCTGACAGACTTTTCTGAGAAGCAAGGAATTTTGAAGGACTATCCTACCTTGTCTTGGCAAATTTTAGCAGTCACTTTCTTTTGTGCCTTGCTGGTCCACTTTGGACAGTATATTGTCAGCAATTGAGGCAAAGGCAGGTTTTTTTCCCCCAAATGGCTAGCTTTTGCCATAAAGAAAGCAAACTCCATATGGAGGTTCCTTGATGCGCATCATCTTTTTTGAAGTAGATTGGTGCTGCTGGGAGCAGATGTGTATCACTGTCATGAAAAGCTTCTGGTTATTAAACATATTAAATGAAATATTCTGTAGGTCTTTGAAGTATTTGAAGACCATTTATCTATCTAAATATATCTGTGTGTGACCTTGAAAACATACCTAACATGACTATAAGTTTGACTATTATAGATGACTATTAATCTGTGTTTAATTATACATTACATTTTTAAATGAGTTGCATAAACACTGTACCCCAAACAAGTAAAAATGTACATACAGTATAACAAAATTAACTTTAAATTTGTATCAATATGCTAAAGTCCGTACCAATGTGAAATATTTAAGACTAGTAATTGGCTTGGTTTTTTTATTTAAAAGTAGATCTAATAATCTACCCTTCTATTATTTCTATCCCCCATTTTTCTTTTCAGAACAAGATCCCTGAAATCTAATCTCTTTTGTTTAGTTTTTTTTATATAAACATCCATAACCCATTTTTGGGGAAATATTAGTGCTGTTTTCTAGACTACTTTCTGTTGTTTGGGGGCACAGACATCTTTGGGGGAACCTTGAAAAAAATAATTGTTAAATTGATAATTGTTAAATCTTGGCTGGAGTAGTCTGTGAGTTTGGAGCATCTCAACCAGCAGCCTTGGAGCTGTTCTGGAAGCAGAATTTGGAGGAAATTGTAATAGAGGCACTCTGAGATGTTGGATCATCTGGGCCATCCATTTGTATTGGTATGTGGTCTCCTTGTTCTGAAAATGTATAAACTTTTTAGGCTTGTATACATTAATACATTTCTGTATTAATACAAGTACAGACTGCATGTTGTACATAAGTTAGCCAAAGATGATTTTTTGTTTTATGTTTGAGGAAGTAAAATATACGTCACATGTTTTATAGTTTTCATAGGTTATTTTTTGTTTTTTTTGTTGTTGTTGTTTTTAATGTCTGTAGTTAGGATTTCAGGGGGTCTTCCTCGATCAGACTTGATTTTCCTTAACACGAAATGAATCTAGACCATTTCATTTCCTGTAGAAACAAAAGCATAACCTCTCCCCCAATGCAACATACCTTTTGATTTGAATTTTGAAGTTAAGATATTTTTTAAATACATAGGTTGATTTAATCTAGCAACTTTTTTTTTTTTTTTTTTTTTTTTTTTTTCGAGACAGGTTTCTCTGTGTACTTTGCGCCTTTCTGAACTCGCTTTGGAGACCAGCTGCCTCGAACTCACAGAGATCCGCCTGCCTCTGCCTTCCGAGTGCTGGGATTAAAGGTGTGTGCCACCACCGCCCGGCCTTAATCTAGCAACTTTAATCCAGTGTCTCTTAGAAGCCCAAAATATTTAAAGACAACACAATAACATACAGGATCCAGACTCTCTGTGTATTTTCCATCTTTTTAAAAAATTTATTTATTATGTATTCAGTGTTCTGTCTTCATGTATCCCTGCAGGCCAGAAGAGGGCACCAGATCTGATTAGAGATGGTTGTGAGCTACCATGTGGTTTTTGGGAATTGAACTCAGAACCTCTGGAAGAGCAACCAGTGATCTTAACCTCTGAGCCATCTCTCCAGCCCCGTATTTTCCATCTTTAAATGACTTTTTTTTAAAAATATTACTTTACTTCCTTTTTTAAGGACTTTATTATTTTAAAATCATATATTTCTTTTTTATGACTGTCTATCCTTTCTCTTTTCTCTCCCAAGTCAATGTATATTTTTAAACACACTGTAACCAGTTTTGAGGGCATTTTCATCTGGATCTGTTTTTAGTAAGCATCTGTATTTTTTTTTTAAATTACACAAGACAAATCTTAAATTGTGATGCCAGCTGCTGCAGGTGTAGCTTAGCTTAGTGCATAGTGGTTGGCAGTTGGCTCTTCTTGCAGGCAGCTGCTGGGAGATGAGTCTTGGTATTGTAGGTAGCATGAGAGACGCAAGAGACTAAGAAGCCACATTTGGCTCTGTTCCTGCGCATTTACAGCCTTTTTGAAAATGCTTTCTCAGGCTTTGTGTGGATGAACACGGCCCCACATTGGGGGCCACTAGTGGAGGGCATTTCTTTCCCTCCCACCAGTTCCCAAATAACTGACATGGAGACTTAACATTAATTACCGATGTTTGGCCAATAGCTCAGGCTTGTTACTAGCTAACTCCTACATTTAAATTAACCCATATTCTTATCTATGCTTTGCCACGTGGCTTGATACCTTTTCTCAGTACAGCATGCCCATCTTGCTTCTCTCTGCATCTGCTGGTAACTCCAGACTCCCTTCTCAACTCTTCTTCTTCCCAGCATTCTCAGTTTGGCTTTCCTGCCTAACCTTATCCTGTTCAGCTATTAGCCACTCAGCTTCTTTATTAAGCCAATCACAGCAACATATATTCACATACTGTAAAGGGATATTTGACACAGCCTGGTCTACAAAGCAAGTTCCAGGACTGCCAGGGCTGTTACACAGTGAAACCCTGTCTCAAAAAAACAAACAAAAAAAACACACACACACACACACACACACACACACACACACACACACGTGTGTTCTTAGCATGTGGTAGCTGCAAACCTTTGATCCCAGTGCTCAAGAGGCAGAGGCAGAGGCAGGTGGATCTTCCTGTGAGTTCAAGGCCAGCCTGGTTTATATAGTGAGGTCCAGGTCATCTGGGGCTGCATAGTGAGGCCCTGTCTCAAATAAACCAACTCAAAAACCTGTGTTCCAGTGTTCTAAAGAATACTTGTTCCTAGGCTGGAGAGTTGGTTCAGTGGTTAAGGGCACTTATGGTGAGAAATGCGGGTTCAATTCGCAGCACCCACATGGAGGCTTGCCATCTTCTCAGACACCAAGCATGCATGTGGCGCACAGATGTATATGCAGGCAAAAAACCCATATACGTGAAATAATAAAAATAAACCTAAAAAAAGAAAGAAAGAACGCGCATTCCCTCTGTGGCCAGTACGGCGCGCTGTCTTCTACAAGCACATAATCAAAAAGCTGGAATCTCATCGTGGCTGGAATTGTTTTGCTTCCCTGAACATCATGAGATGGAACCATTAGGCAGGGTGACTATGGGAGGGGAGGATGATGCTGGGGACTGAACCTGAGGTCTCGCCCCACCAGGCAAGTGTGTCACCTGACTTAGACCCCACTGTCCTAAAACAGAGCCACTTTTTATGTGAGGATCTGTGACCCCACACCCTTTCCCTGATCACCAGGGTCCCAGAGCTGTGAAGGCTGTGTTGTGTGGCCAAGCTTGGGGCAGGAATGCAGCCATTGTTAAGAATCGCTTGCAATTGTGAAAAGAGGGGAAAACAAATCATTTCCATCCTCCCAGCCCGATAGGAGGAGCTTATTTCTAGAAAGGGTCTCGGCCATTGCCGCGTGTTGGAATGACCGGGAAAACACACTCGAAACTCCAGCCTGGATCCAGAGAATCTGTTCACCAGCCTGGAGCGCAGCAAGAGGCAGAAGGTCTGCCACGTGGTTTTCACGTGTTTGCACGGGGAGGGGGCCGCGCGTCACTGATCCTAAGATAGTGCCAAAGAGGGGCTGGGGAGATGGCTCGGTGCTCAAGAGCACATGCTGCTCTGTCAGAGCATCCGGGCTTGTTTCTCAGCACTCCCCTCAGGTGATCACAGACGCCTGTAACTCCAGCTTCAGGTGATCTGGTTCCTCTGTGAGCGCGCGCGCGCGCGCGCGCGGGCACACACGCACCCAACCTAGACATAGAACTAACTGAAAAATAAAATTAAATCTTTTGGGGGGTTGTTTCAAGACAGGGTTTCTCTGGGTAGCCCTGGAAGTCCTGGCACTCACTCTGAAGACCAGGCTGGCCTCAAACTCAGAGATCAGCCTGCTTCTACCTCCCCCTCCCCCCAGCGCTGGGATCAAAGGTGTGAGCCGCCACTCTCCGGCCAATTACATCTTTTTTTAATGATGGTGCCGTTGATCTAGAATTGTCCAAATTTTAGAGTCCTCTTAGACGTTGCAGCTGTTGGACTGTCAGAGTTCCGGTTAGACAAGCAGTGTACTATAGAAACTAGTTGGTGACGGGGGAGCATACATTTCTTCTGATTCCAATCGACATAGAAAGAGGTTAGGTGATGCTATTTAGTTATAGCAGACGTCCAGGAGAAGAAATATCAGGGCGAAGGGTCTGAGGATATA
Organism: Peromyscus leucopus; assembly: GCF_004664715.2. Classification (NCBI taxonomy): domain Eukaryota; kingdom Metazoa; phylum Chordata; class Mammalia; order Rodentia; family Cricetidae; genus Peromyscus; species Peromyscus leucopus. The sequence goes on from NC_051082.1 coordinate 31,115,803, forward strand.
AGCCAGTTGGTAGAGTGCTTGCCTAGCACCCTTGCCCAGCCCAGCATTAAAGGAGTGTGCCGGCACACACCTGTGATCCTAGCATTGGGAGATGGTGGCAGGAGGGTCAGAAGTTCAAGGTTATCCTTGGATATAGTGAGTTCAAGGGCAGCCTGGGATGTGTAAGGCAAGAAGAGAGGGAGGGAGGGAAGGAGGGGAGGAAGGAAAGAAGGAAGAAAGGGGGAGGGAGGGGGCACGGACACACTTGGGTCAGCATCTTTATGTCCAGAGATAAATGAGGATAAGAGGTGGCCAGATGAGCCCTGGAAAGATCCCCGAGGGTCTGGAACAGCAGCTGTGACTACCATGTTCCTGTCAATTTGCTGGGTCCTGGAGACACATGAGAGAGCGTGTGGACAACCTTCCCTCTGAGGGCTTACATTCAAGCAAAGGCACAGAGTCACACAGCCATCCAGACCACTGTCTGAATTACAGTGTCCACAAGTGCTACCAAGGGTGTCGTGGGTGTATGTCCTGGGCCCATGTCTGCACTTTCCTCGATGGCTGCCCAGTCCTCCACCCCATAAGCTCAGCCTCTCCTGAGTTACAGAGTAGGACACATTGACTGAATTTACCCAGTCAGACACTTGTTTGATTCACTGTTAGCTGATGAGAATTTATAAGCTGAGAATTAGGCTCAAAAACCTGGGCCCACCGTTGCCTCTCTAACACTTAGGATAAAAGCGTTTGATGCCTTCTGCCATAGTGCGGCAGAGCAGGCATGGTGAAGACCCTGTGATCCCAGCATTCCAGGGTAGGAGGCAGGAAGACTGTCTTGTCCAGGCCCGCCCCGCTACATACACTTTGAGACTCTGCTCAAAACAAAGCAAAACAAACAAAAAAGAAAGAAAGAAAGAAAGAAAGAAAGAAAGAAAGAAAGAAAGAAAGAAAAGTGAATCAATGTAAGAAGAATGTCATGTCTTCTTCCTTCCTTCCTTCCTTCCTTCCTTCCTTCCTTCCTTCCTTCCTTCCGATTTTTAGCTGGACATGGTGGTGCACGCCTTTAATCCCAACACATGGGAGGCAGAAGCAGGTGGATCTTTGTGCGGGACCAGCCTGGTCTATATAGCGAGTTCCATGATAGCCAGAGTGGCATAAAAGAGAGAGACCTTGCCTCAAAAAAGACCACTTTTCTAAAATTTATTTTTATATTATGTATAAGGATGTTTGTCTAGATATATGTCAGTGGGCTACACGAACTCAGTGCACATGGAGGCCAGAAGGGGGCGTCAGATCCCCTGGAACTGGAGTATCAGGGAGTTTGTGAGCCAGCATGCTGGTGCTGGGAACTGATTCCCAGGTCCTACCGCAAGAGCAGCCAATGCTCTTAACCACTCAACTTTCTCTCCAGGCCCTGTTGTTGTTGTTGTTGTTGTTGTTGTTATTATTATTATTATTATATTTTCTTATTGGTTAAGAGAACCACAGACTTGAAGCCAATCAGAGTCACTCTTTCAGGCCATTTTCATCCTCAGGTTCGGAGAGTGTGTTGAGGAGACGTTGAGTGTATAACCTCAAACGCTTGCTGGCTCGCGTGTGTTTATAAACGGGGAGTTCTGTGCAAAAATGACGACTTCTTAATGCTCCTTCAATTCTCAAGCTGGGCCAGACGGCTTCTGGGGACGTAATATGAGAAGTGAAGTGTGTGGGTGAGAACACCTGCCCGATTCAGCGGGCGTGAAGGTGGAGGAAGCCACGGGCAGCATGGCGGAGGGCGGGGGCGTCGCGGGGTCTGGGAACGGCTGCTATCCAGGCTCCTCACTACGCTTCGTTGATTGGGTAACGTGGTAACTAAATGCCAATTAATTTTCTTCATACTGGCAATGCTGTGAAGCGGCAGAGTGGTCTGAAAGGGTTGCCATTTGGTCTTTTGTGCCCTGTGGGTTTTCATCCTGCGTCTTCACCTGGGTGGTACTCTGCAATTTTGTTCATTTGGGCCGGGGTGGGGTGGGGTCGGGGGGATGGCAGGCAAAAAACAAAAAAACAAAAAACCAAAAAACCCAAGAGCTCGGAACTGCAGTTTTTCAATGATTTTAGCAGGGCTTCCCCACCCCTCTCCCAGTGGGCAAGCAGGACGGATGTTTCTAGTTGTTTGTCCACAAATATAAATAAACTCAGCGCACTATTACGCCTTCTTTCATCGCGCATTGAGGCAGACAGCATTTTGAAAGTCTCCATCAATTCAATTGGGTCTGGATTTGGCCTTCTTTAAAATTAAAAAAAAAAAAAAAAAAAAGAGGAAGAGCCAAGCCCCACTAACTAGTTTAAAAGAGATGATACAAACAAAGCAGGCTTTTTCCCCCTCACGAGCTGTGTATATAATTACTTGAATAATGTTGAATTTCACCCATATGCTGGGAAGGAAAAAAAAAACGACAAAAAAAAAAAAATAAGCAGTGTGAATCAAACTGCAAATGAATGGAGCCGGCCTCATTCATAAATGTCATATGAAGCTTCGGATTAAAAGGAAACTCTGTCATTCCTGGGACAGCAGCTGTTGTTATGTTGAACAAAATGGATACAAATGGGTATTATTTTAAAGTGAAATGCTTAATTTCAAACCTAAGAAGCACACTGTCCTCTGTGTAGCCCCGAGTCCCAGGAGCTGTGGTCCCCAGTAGAGGGGTTGAGAGCACAGGAAATCCAACTCCCAGGCGCTGCCGACTGAGCCCGCAAACACACTGGCAATGTTTGAGTTACTATGGTAATCACAAAATAGGAAGGCCTTTTCTTCTCTTCCTCATCTCTGCATGCAGCCTCGGGCCGCTCCTGAATAGGCCACATCTGCAAAAAGTTTTAACACGGTACTCAGATAAAGAAAGGGTCCCCAAAATGGGCACTGACCCGTCTCAAAAAATGTTGCAAATTTTACATACAAGAATTGGGGAGCTGGGCCACTTTGGGCAGGTTATGTCATAATGCAGACACAAAGGGATAAAAGCACACGAGGCTTTGGCTGTCAGGTCCTGAGAGGAGGGGACAGCAGCCGTCAATGACAGTTTAAATGCAGATGTAAGGAGAAAAGTCAGGGTGGGTGACAAAAAGTTACTGGTCAATGAATAAGGGAGAAATTTCAAACACACGCACACACACCAGACAAAAGAGAGAAATACAATAAAAATCTATCTATAGAGATTTACTGAGAAAAACTCCAAAGCATATTTAGCAAATCTTAGAACTATCAACCCCTGTGAAGCCAGCACATGGCTCTTTAGAGAAGGCCTTTGTAGGCTTCACATCCCACGGCTGTGTCCACACAGCTTATCCCCAGCCCAGGGTGTTTTCCAACAATGGCAGAGCCCCCCAGGGAACTGGCATTGTCCACAGGGCTTGGTAAAAAGGATGCTTACTGATAAAACACATATGCACACACACACTCTTACACACATGCACACACGTACATACTCTTATACACATGGCACACACACTCACATTCATACACACAGCGCACACACACAGAGACATGCACACATAGGGATATGTATAGATGGGTCTCAGAGCAAGCCTTTTTGGAATCCAGGGGCCACCCGTTCACAGTTGGTCTGGGTTGAGAAGACCCCTTTTCCACTTACCCTTCCTTGGTCCCCACACACTTGTTAAAGACTTGACACTTCGTTTTTATTTGAGTCTACTGTCTCTCCGAGACTGAAAGACAATTTAGCAGTATCTTGGAAGGAAGCTGCCTGCCTGTGCCCTCGGTATGAGGAGTGGAGGGATTGTGCTTAGACGGCCGTTCCCCTCGGTTCCTCCCCACCCCTCCTCCATAAACTGGGAGTGAGCAGTCAGGCATCCTGCATGAAAAATCCAAGCGTCCAGAAGCAGCAAAAAAAAATGCTAAAATTAATCTTCGCTTCTTTCAACTCCAAGTGCTATTCATGGCATGAAAGAAATTGGAAAAGATTTGGGTGGGTAGTGGGCTGAGAAGCCACCATTTGCCAGAGTTGACACTCGGAGCGAAGAATACTTTTAAATAGCATGAACTCACCACAAAAAAGTCACATTACTGAAAGGCGGCCAGAGCCCAGTAAAACTGACACTACATTTCACATTCATTGACTCTTGTTCTTTGGGGGGAAGTTTTCTTATGAAGAGAGAGAAACAATGGAAGACAATAGTGCTACCTTACCAAAGTTCATTCAGGCAGTTACTTCAAATACTTTTAACTGCTTGTCAATAGGTCTCGCGAGTCTCTGGGTTTCTAAACATTCCGTCACATTTGTGTACCAACCACTTAAGTTCGCCTAAAGCCTTGTGACCTGGACTGCCTCCCCTTTATGTGGGTCAAAATGCAAGGCGAAGCCTTTGTGTCAACGGGCCTTCATTAAATTCATTGATTTGACCTGTATTTTAAAGACCGAAAGTCAAATGGGATGGGAAGTTAAAATTCCCATACAAAATTCTCCCTCTGGGCCACTTTTCGGCTTTCTTGAACAGTCTTGTGTGCCGGCGAAGGGCGTTTTCGGTCTGTTTGAAGCCCGCCTCACAGACAGTCCGGCTGTTGGATGTGTGTCTCTTTGGGGAGGGGGTGGCTGGGTTGGGATTTGATTTTGCCTTTCTTGCAAAAGAGGGAAGAGGCACTAAGGCTGAAGGAGGGCTCGTGGATTTGATTTTCTTCCCCCAAAGCGAGTCTGGCCACCCGATGTAGAAGTACACAGACAGAGCTGAGCCTGGGCCTGGCGCCTTTGCAGGGGGCAGCTTTCTGATGCGCGCAGAACGCTCCGGTAGCGAACCGTTCGGGTGGCTTCTTCGTGAGTTTGCGGTGCTCACTCTGGAACGGAGGTGACCTGTAGTTTCCCCTCAGACATTATACGGTAACGGCGGAATTTAAAAGCCTGTCTTTCCCTTGTGAATGTTTTTGCAACAAAATAAGAGCGTTCGTTCAAAATAACAGAAAGGGAAGGGAAGTGGAAGAACTGCTGTAAACACCAGAAAGTTGGGCTGGAGGATGGCACAGTGGTTAAGAGCACCCAGCAGTCCCCCAGAGGACCCGGGTTCGATTCCCAGCCCCCACAGGGTGGCTCACAACCATCTGTAACTCCAGTTCACAGGGAACTAGCCTCTGTGGGGAGTAAGCACACATGTCATATACATGCATGAAGGCAAAACATTAATACACATCAAATTAACAAACAAATAAAAAAAAAAAAAAAAAAAACAAAACTCCCCAAACTGGAAGTTGCCTTTCAGCAACCCAGCTCTGCTCTCTCTCTCCTCCTTACTCCCTCTCCCTCTTCTGTCTCTTCTCTCTGCCTCCTTCTTCCTCGTTTTTAGCCTTAAATACTCCCTCCACTTTGTTCAGTCTCGAAGCACAGAAACCCCTCCCACTTCACTGTGGAAACAGCACCAATCAAACCAGTGACTCTGCTTACTTCAGACCTCAGGTCTGAAGAGAAACAAAAAGACTGATTCACACAACCGAACTGGAGCAGAAAATGCCTGCGCAGTGAGGAGGAGTCAGAACCTAGACAGGTGAAGTCCGAGACCAGCGGAGCTGGGGAACGCCCAGAAGCTGTGTGGAGCTGAAAAGGGTACAGAAAGCCCAGTCCATGAAGACGGGTGGAGAAATCTCAAATCCAGGGTCCATGAGATGGCTCAGTGAGAAAAGGTGCTTGCTGCCAACCCTGCCAACCTGAGTTCGATCCCTGGAACCCACATGGTGGAAAGAGAAAAGTGATTCCTTTGAGGTTTCCTCTCACTTCCTCCTCACAGGCCCTGTGTGTAGCACATGTTCCCACACCTGGAAGAAAGGAAGGAAGGGAGGAAGGGAGGGAGGGAAGGAGGGAGGGAGGAAGGAAGGAAGAGGCAGGCAGGGAGGGAGGGAAGGAGAGAGGGAGGGTGTGGTGGTATTGTGTTCCTCAAAATGTTGTGCACCCTAATAAACTTATCTGGGGTCAGAGACAGAACAGCCACTAGATACAAAGGCTAGAAAATGGTGGCACTCACACCTTTAATCCTAGCACTCCAGAGGCAGAAATCCTTCTGGATCTCTGTGAGTTCAAGGCCACATTGGAAACGGCCAGGCATGGTGACTCATGCCTTTAATCCCAGGGAGTGATGGCAGAAAGCAGAAAGGTATATAAGGCCTGAGGACCAGGAACTAGAAGCATTTGGCTGGTTAAGCATTTGGCTGGTTAAGCATTCAGGCTTTCGAGCAGCACAGTTCAGCTGAAAGCCATTCAGATATGAGGACACAGAGGCTTCCAGTCTGAGGAAACAAGATCAGCTGAGAAGTTGGCCAGGTGAGGTTACTGTGGCTTGTTCTGTCTCTCTGACCTTCCAGTGTTCACCCCAATAACCGGCCCCAGGTTTGATTTTATTAATAAGAACTTTTAAAGATTCCTGTTGGAGGAGGGATTAAAAAAAGAGAGACTTCAGAATTCAGAGGCAGTCCTGGAAAGTCAGAGACTTTCAAGGCCCGCAAAGCTCGATTCCACCTTTCGCAGCCGCTCTCCGGGCACAGCAGCAGGCTGGCTCATCTTGGGAATGAAAAAAGCGAGACTCACAAAGGTCAAATAACTCTCCAAAACCACCCAGCACAATGAGAACAGAGTGGAGTTGAGATCTGCGGACCCCCAGACTTGATACTCTGAGGGAAACCAACTCTAGCATTCTGTGGGTGCGGCTGAGAGCGGGAGACTGGGGGGGGGGACTGGTGAGGGCTGACGGGGAGCGAGGCAAGACACCAGGTTTCTTTCCGTTGTTTTCTTCTGTTCTTCTGTTTCTTTTAAAGTAGAATAAAGATACAGCCTCCAGGAATAGTTCAATGCTGGCAGGCCAAGAAAGCACACTTGACCTTGGCCGTATTTTGCTGGAAACCGAGACCATGTACTAAGCCCCACCCTGCTCCTCTGGGGTGTGTTCCCCGTTGAGATGGTAACAGGACCTGAGTGGGACATGCTCAGAGCCCCCACGGTGTGTGTCCCTGTCCTGATGACCTAAGGATTATGGCTCTGTCACTTCCTGTCGGGACAAAGTCTCTATTGTGAAGACTCAGTCCTAGAAGGTTATCATGTCCTGTAGGCCAGAGGTTTTCTTGATATTTTTACACAGACCATTGTTTTTCTAAGAGCAGATTTCCTAGTTCAATATCCTATTTCTGCAAGTAAGTAGAGTCGAGTTCGGAGGCGCTTGGGGTCTGAGTTCACCGTCCTTTGTGGCCTCGTGTTGAAAGGCAGCTCCTTTCCCTCCCGTGGTTGAACTGAAACAAGATTTGTTGCCATAAGAGACCCGGGGTTGGGGCGATCCTTTTCTCAGTTCTAGAAGGTCTGAAGGCCACCCTGTGGGCCCACAGGACAGAACCAAAGAGGATTATTCTCAAACTTTAAAATGTAATGGGATTTGCCTCATTGGATTTTGGACTTATTTGGGGCCTGTGACCACTTTTCTTCTTATCAGTTTCTCCTTTGGGGACAGGATCGTTTGTGTCAGACCTGCTCAGGAGGTGGCGACCGTGGTATCTGGTTCCTGAAGCTTCATGGCTAAAGAGGAATTTTACCCATGGATAGACACACCTCAAATCACGTTCATGCTTGGCTTAAGTGAGATTTTGCATTTAAAGTTGAGAATGGATCGATTCTGCCAGTGGTTGGTATGAGGAGAATATCTCTTTCCAAATGAGAGGGGCATGAATTTTAAGGGAGCTGGAAGGCTAACACTAGTGGCTGAAGTGTGTCCCCTTATCCAAAAGGTGAGGCCTTAAGCCCCGGTACCTCAGAATGGGTCTGTATTTGGAGCTGGGAGTCTTTAAAGTCACACTAGTTGGGCCCAGCATGGTAGCCCAGGCAGCCAGCACTCAGGAGGCAGAGACAGGTGGATCTCTGAGGTCAAGGCCTGTCTGGTCTACAGAGCAAGTTCCAGGTCAGGCAGGGCGGCTTAGAGAGACCCTGTCTCAAAAAACAAGAGCAACAGCAAAAGATCACAATAATCTACTTTTATGTTCAGGAGACATGGTCTAAGCCCCCAAGCAGGTGACCAAAACCACAATGCAGACCAAGTCTGAACTCGATGTTTTCTTCCCACAGTATTGCCACATCATGTCAGGTCTGGTTACAGACAACAGTAGGCTAGACACCTCCATCGTAATCAACAGCTTGTAAAAACAAAGACTGGAGCTGCTGCAAGACCTGGATGACTGAGCAGAGCTGTGGTGATTATCTCTGGCCCTGGAAGGTCATCAAGAAGGAACTATCCACACCCAACTCCAGCAACCTGAAACCTTGTGAGATTTCCACCCATTAAGGAAGTTTTCTAATAAAGAACTCGGATATGTCATTAACCAAAGAATAATTCAGATGGCCAGGAAAAGGCCATCAGAAACAGCGGCCTGCTCTAGAGACTTCAGAAATGGCACGAAGCCTGCTTAATGTGTAGAGAAACAGCCCTTCGCCTGGTGCCTGCTCTTGCTCTTTCAGAGTTCGCTCCACGTGATTCTGTAGTAAGCTTCTCTGGTCTTCTGCCTGATGCCCCACGTGACTATCTGAATTCTTTCAGTGGAGAACGCCTGCAGGGCCGATCCTCCAGACCTGAGTTCATCTACCCTCTCAAAGCTTACACTCTTGCCTCCTTTGCGCCTCTCTTGTGCTTTGGTGCCATTATTCAATACACATCACTCGAACTCAAGCCCTAGGGTGCTGTGAGAGCTGGTCTGATAACCGAGGTGGATGCTAAGGGGCTAACAGAGGGCTTCACAGCACCGTTTGATGGACAAAGGGATGAGTGGACTGGTGAAAGACTCCGCCGTCACGCTTTTCAGAAAGGCATGCTTTTTCACATGTAAAACATATGAACTGCTTGTTCCAGGACTTTTCCAGTTAATATTTTTGGACTATGGTTGATCTTGGATGCTTGAAGCAGCAAAAAGAAAAACTTCAATCAATGGGTCATTAAAGTACTCCCGATTCATTGTAACAAATATCCTGGTAAAAAAGGGGAAATTCAGGGCCTGAATGGGTGGCTCCATGGTTTAAGCATTGGCTGCTCTTGCAGAGGACCCGAGTTCAGTTCCCAGAACCCACATGGTAGCTCACAACTACCTGTAACTCCAGTTCAAGGGGATCTGATGCCATCTCTTGATCTCCATGGATACCAGGCATACAAGTAGACATACATGTAGGCAAAACACCCATACATGTAAAGTAAGGAAATTTAGCAGAGAGTAGTGAGAACATGAATCCCAGTACTCAGGAGGCTGAGGCAGGGAGGTTATGAATTTTAGGCCTGCCTGTGCTATATAGCAAGCTTCTGTCTCAAAAATAAAAGGAAGAAAGAAAAGAGAGACAGAGAGACAGAGAGAGACAGAGAGAGAGAGAGAGAGAGAGAGAGAGAGAGAGAGAGACCAAGTGTAGTGATACATACCTGTAATCTTACACTCGAGAAATAGAAGTAAGAGGATCAGGAGTTTGAGGACAGCCTGAGCTACATGAGATTCAGTCTCAAAAAAACAAACAAAACAAAACAAAACAAACACCTAACAGGGACTGGAGAGATGGCTAAGCAGTTAAGAGCACTTGTTGCTCTCACAGAGAACTTGAGTTCGGTTCCCAGCACCCACGCAGCAGCTCACAACTATCTATGATTCCAGTTCCAGGCATCTGACTCCCTTTTCTGGTCTCCAGTGGCGCTGCACACACATGGTGCACATACATACATGTAGGCAAACACTCTTAAAGTAAAAAGAGCTTTTAAAAAAAAAACCAAAGAAGAAGGATTTAGGCACATGCACAAAGGGAAAACCACATGAAGAGCAGGGAAGAAGCAACTAGGTGAGCAAAGGAAAGAGCCTTAGAAGACACCGTTTTGACTGGTGCTTTGGCTGCAGACATCTAGCCTCCAGAACTGTGAAAAGGCACGTTTCTGTTGTTCGAATCACTCACTCTGTGCTCCCTCTGCAAGGGTAGCTTTGGCAAACCCATAGGCTGTAGTTCCTTCATTGCAAGCCCACTCCAGTGTTTGGTTTTGTTGTTTTTACTACTTGGGGCTGCAGACATATGCTTCGGGCACAGTTTCTTCTAAGATGTATTCACATCCATCGAGACAAATAATTTGATCTTTGCTCCTGAGAAAAGATCTCCTGAAAACCACAGGATGCTATGAGTCACAGGAGTCTTTCTGTTTGGAGTGGTTCCTGGCCAAAACCCATCCACCTGGCCAGTATTCAATTAAAGCTTTCTTCAAACTTGGCTATAAACTGTGGCTGTGGTCTTATTCTCAATCGATAGGATTAATACTTGTCTTCTTAAAAATGCCAACCTGTGGTGGAGGCTGAGGCTTGAGCAGGCCTGATCTGTTGTCTCCAACGAACACACTTCACTAGCAAAGACATCCACAGACCAAGAGTCAAAGGGTGGGAGTCAATTTATCGAGCAAAAGCAAGAGGAAACAGACTGGCATAGGTATCCTGATATCTAATAAAGTTGACTTGAAAATTAGTCGGAAGAAATAAAGAAAATTACTGTGTAGTAATCAAGGGAAATTATTAATTAAGAAAACATAAAATTATAAACATACATGTACTAAACTTTGGGGCTCACAATATCATATAACAAACACCAATGTACATAAAATGTTAGATAGGCCTGAACCAATAACAATGAGTGATTTCAGTTTTCCATTCTCTTCTTTACATAGGTCACCCAAACTAAATCAACAAAGAAACCAGAGTTGAACTACATCATAGATCAAATGGGCAAAATAGATATCTACAAAGCATTTCATCCAACAAAAATGGAAACACATTCTTCTTAATGGACTATGGAACCTTCTTCAAAATGGAAAATAAAAGCCACAGAGTAAGTCTTCGCAAACACAAAAGAATTGAAATAATTTTGGATACCTCATCAGATCAATGGTAGAACCAAACAATAACAAGAGAAGTGCTGGAAACTGCATAGTTACCTAGGGGCTGGGTGATTTACTCTTGAATAAATAGTAAGTCGTTGGAGAAATTAAGGTGGAAATAAAGAGTTCTTGAATCATGGGGCTGGAGAGATGGCTCAGTAGTTAAGAGAAATTGTCTCTCTTGCATAGGACCTAGGTTCCCAGCACCCACAGGGCAGCTCACAATACTCTGTAACTCTAGGTCTAGGGGGTCTAACAACCTCTTCAGCCCCATGGGCACTGCACACACACGATGCATATACATATATTTATGGAAACACTCATATGCATAAAATAAAAATAAGTCATAGTTTACATTTCTTAAATAAGTGAAAATGAATACATAAGTTACCTGAACTTTTGGAATAGCACTAATGTGACTTTTAAAGGAAAGTTCATACCTGTGAGTGTTTAACATTAAAAAGAAATTCCACAAATAAATAACCTAATGATGCTTCTCAATATTTTGGAAAAATAGGACTGGAGAGATGGCTCAGAGGTTAAGAGCACTGACTGCTCTTCCAGAGGTCCTGAGTTCAATTCCCAGCAACCACACAGTGGCTCACAAACATCTGTAACGAGATCTGGTGCCCTCTTCTGACCTGCAGTCATACATGCTGTATACATAATAAATAAATAAATCTTTTTAAAAAATATTTTGGAAAAATAAGGAGAAGCCAAACTCAAAAGTAGCAGGTAGGGGTTGGAGAGAAGGTTTAGTAGTTAAGAGCGCTTGCTGCTCTTGCAAGGAACTGGAGTTTAGTCACCAGCACCCGTATTGGGGAGCTCAGTGAGAGACCCTGACTCAGTGAGAGACCCTGACTCACTCAGTGAGAGACCCTGACTCACTCAGTGAGAGACCCTGACTCAGTGACCCTGAATCACTCAGTGAGAGACCCTGACTCACTCAGTGAGAGACCCTGACTCAGTGAGAGATCCTGACTCAGAGACCCTAACTCAGTGAAAATCTGGAAGAAATCGACAAGTTCTTAGACACTTATGACTTACCAAAAGTAAATCAAGAAGATACAAATAACTTAGATCCATAACAAATAATAAAATTGAAGCAGTAATTAAGAATCAGTTTCTTGCCAGGCAATGGAGGCACACACTTTTAATCCCAGCACTCAGGAGGCAGAGGCAGGCAGCTCTCTACAAATTTGAGGCCAGCCTGGGCTACAGTGTGAGTTCCAGGATACCCAGGGCTACGCAGAAAAGCTGTGTCTTAAAAAATGAAAAGAATTAGTTTCTCAACAAAGAAAATTCTCAATCAATTCATTGATAAATTATACCAACCCCCCCAAACAAACAAACAAACAAACCTAACTGTGGAGCTTGGGAGGAGTGTCAGTGGGAAAATTCCTGCTGTGTAAACATGAGGACCTTAGTTTGGATCTTTATCATTCACACAAAAAATTCCAGGCATGGTGGCATGAATCTGTAATCCCAGACTGGGAGCAGCGGGGTTTGGTGCCAGGCAGACCCTGGGGTTCACTGGCCAGCCTAGTCTATGGAATTGGTGTGCGCCATTTCAGCGAGGGATCCTGTCTCAAATAATAGGCCTGCAGACCCATAAAGGGAGATATCAGCAGCCGACCTCTGACCTCTGTATGGTCATGCACAGGTGGACAAACCACACACACTAAGTAAATAAATACATAAATACATAAAAATGAAAATCAGTGTGCCTTAAACTGTTTCATAAAATATAAAAGACCTGCTGGGTGGCAGTGGCGCACGCCTTTAAGCCCAGACAAGTGGATCTCTGTGAGTTCGAGGCCAGCCTGGTCTACAGAGCAAGATCCTGGACAGGAACCAAAACTACACAGAGAAACCCTGTCTCAAAAAAAACGAAAAAAAAAAAAAAAAAAAAAAAAAAAAGGCCCACTACTAAATTCATTCCACATTAGCTCCTGTAGCCCTGGCGACTGAATGAACAACAACAAAGGGAGGGGAAGGGTTTGGGCCCCGTGGTCCTGAGCAAGCAGTAAACATGACTTTTGGGTAACTTACTATGTGACCGGCTGCGGCAAGAAACCTCTTTGTCTTGATTCTCTTTAAATGTCCTTCGGATCAAGGGTGCATGCTTTCACCAGAATAAAGAATGTTGTATTTGCCAGGGGCTCCATGTGCCTTCTTTTATCTCCCAGCTCCTCACAACCCTTTGTCCCTAGTCCCCCAGTGCAGCCATTCTGTAAGCATCAAGTTCAGGGAGAGATCCTGTCACAAAACAACGTGGAGGGGCTGGGGAGATGCCTAGATGGGCAATGTTTACCGCGCAAGCGTGAGGACCTGAGCTGAGATTCCTAGAATCCATGTAAAAAGCCAGGCCTGTTTGTAACCCCAGCATTCTTATGGGAGGGGAAGACAGGAGAGTTTCCAGAAACTCCCAGGCCACCTGGGCTGCTGTAACCAGTCGTGAACAAGAGACACTGTCTCAAACAAGGTGGGATGTGAGGGCAGACACCCGAGAGTGCCCTCTGACCTCCACAGCAAGGCCATGAAACATACATAAGCAGTTACACACGTGAGCATGCATACACGCACATCCACACACACACACACACACACACACACACACACACACAAACAATTGCAGAGAAAGAGACCTTTAAAATAGAAGGTGGAGAGAGACTGAGGAAGATGCCCAAGGTCAACCAGTAGTCTGAACACACGTGTAAATGCTCCTGCACACGCATGCATACATACATGAATATACAGACAGAGAAAAAGAAACAAAAGGAAAGGGAGGGAGGGAGGGAGAGAGAAAGAGGGGAGGGGGAAGACACGAGGCAGTTTCCAGAGTGCTGCAGTCCACTTTAAAGTCAATAGGAAGACTCCCAGGTAAGATGGTGGATTAGAAGCCTCTTCCCCGGAACTCAGTGAATGAAAACAGACAGGATAACACACAGTAAGCTCTTATCCTGCAAGAGACACGGTCTGTGAACAAACTTATTGAACCAGGGAGAGCTCTGTTTAAAAACAAAAACAAAAAAACCTAAGCAGGAGAGGTGAGAACCAGATTCCAGCTACAAGCCTGCACACCTGCACGCCCTCTCCCACTGGCCCTGTTCCAGGCAAATCAAGCTGCCCAGAGAACAGTAGAAACCCTGAGTGCTTCTCCTCCCACGAGCTGGACCCTCCAGAGCGGAAGAGATCACAGTGGAATGCAAAGATGTAAGGGAACTACAAAGAAATCACTTACAACTTCCCCTACACCACATGCAGGATGGCACAGGACACGGAGGCTGAAGGGATAAGTGGTTTCCACTCATCCTTTCCCTCCCTTCTCCATGAAGTGTCTTGTGGAGCCTGCTAGAGCCAGGGGCATCTGAGACTGTCACCTTTCAAGCCCTCGCAACTGTCCCTGAAACTTACTCGTGAGTACTGTTTAATCTTACTTTTGCATAAGTGTTTTGTGGTAGTTTTGCTTTTATACATTGCTCAGTTGGACTTTAGGATTGTTCTGTATGTTTCTCTGCTGAGTCTACCATAAAGCTTTGGTGGGGGATGGCGGTGGCTGGAGAGATGGCTCAGCAGTTAAAGAGCACTGGCTGCTCTTGCAGAGGACCCGGGTTCGGTTCCCAGCACCCACATGGAGGCTCATAACACCCGTACTCCAGTTCCAGGTAACTTGACACCACCATCTGGTCTCCACAGGCACCTGCATGCATGCAGTGCGTATGAACTCTTGCACACACGCACATATAAACATAAGTAAAAACAAAACTTAAATATTTACTTAACTTGTGTGTCTGTCTGTGTGTGGTGGGTATGTCACATGATTACAGGTGTCCAGAGGCCAGGAGGTGTCAGGCTCTCTTGGAGCTAATTATAGACAGCTGTGATCACCTGATGTGATCACAGCCCAACTTGAGTCCTCTAAGAGAGCAGCAAGTGCTTTTAACCACTGGGCTCTCTCTCTCCAGCCCCATAAGACATTTTAAAATATACCTTTTGCCTATATCATCTGCTTCCCTTCTTGTTCCTACATCTTTTTCACCTTCTATCATTCACACCCCCTCCTTTTTCTAAAATCTGCGGACTCTAACTATATCCTAACTGTAACTTCCCTGACATGTTGCTCACCTTGGTTTTGTTTTGTTTTTTTCTTTTCAGAGTCAATTTAATACTTATTCTTATCCTTACCTGGCTACTTCCCTCCCATGCACCAGCTTATTAATTGAAATGTAAGTATGCATCATTTTGTGCTTGGCTGTTTATCCTCCAACAGCCATTCAAGTCAAAGAGAGCACTGCTGTTAACTGGCTGGTATGACATTTACATTGTGATACTATCCAGCAGCCATGATTTTCCCTGTAGTTAGCATTCTACTCAGGGAATAATGTAAAGTCTGCACCAGGCATGCTGAGCTCCTGGACTGAAGAAGTCTTTTTTCACTATATACTTCATTTCTACTATGTCGAAGTTTCACTTGAACATTGCAAATGTTTCAACTGAAGAAATATATCTGGCCAAAAAATAATAATAAGATCAAAAGTAAATGAATACCCCAGATGCATAAAATCTAATACATTGGAAACATGAAATGCAACATAACTCCTCCAAAAGTTACTAATCCTTCAGTAATGGCGTCTAGTGGGAGTGAATTAGGTGGACTCAGAGAGAACCAAGAAGTGATTACAATGATGTGCAAAGGGGAAATAAGCTCACGATGGGGAACACAAACAGCTGGGTGAAATGAGGTAGATGATGCAAGACGTGGAAGAGCAATCAACAAAGAGATGTGAAGAAAAAGCAACTAGAGACGCTGGGAATGAAAACCATGGTAAGTCAAGTAGAAAGCTCTATGGAAACTCACAAATAGAATGGAGGAAGGAGAAGACAGAATATCTGAGCTTGGAGACAAGGTGCTTGAACTGGAACATTCCAGCAAGGATAAAGATAAAATAGTAAGAAGGTACTAGTGTGGATTCCAAGGTAGATGCAATGCTTTGGAAATACCTGATCTGTGTTGTATAGGCATAGAAGAAGAATTGCATTCCAAAGGCATAAAATTTTTTTTCAAAATAATCACAACAAAATTTCCAGAAGTTAGGAAAAGAGATACCAATTCAGTTACAGGACACTGAGCAGATAAGACCAAAACAAAAAAACAAAAAAAAAAACAAAAAAAGAAAAAAGAAAAAAAAAACCCAAAAACAAACAAGCAAATAAACAAACAAAACCAAAACTGTTGTGGAATATTACTTTAACTATGTAAAGGTATGTTACATTTGTTTATGCTGCATTTGTTTAATGATGTAAAGATGCGTTGCTTTGCCTGCCTGAGGCACCTGATTGGTCTAATAAAAGGCTGAACTAGGCAGTAGACGGATGGCCAGGGCTGGTGGGCAGAGAAAGAGAGAGAAAAGAATGAAGGGAGATACCTGGGGCCAGCCAGCCATGCTGTGGAATGTCGTTCTGTAGTCTGTGAATGTGTGCTGCTCTGATTGGTTGATAAATAAAATGCTGATTGGCCAGTAGCCAGGCAGGAAGTATAGGCGGGATAAGCAGACAAGGAGAATTCTGGGAAAAGGAAGGCTAAGTCAGGAGTTGCCAGCCAGACACAGAGGAAGCAAGATGACAAGGCAGAACTGAGAAAAGGTACCAAGCCACGTGGCTAATCATAGATAAGAATTATGGGTTAATTTAAGTGTAAGAGCTAGTCAGTAATAAGCCTGAGCTAGTGGCCATACAGTTTGTAATTAATATAAGCCTCTGTGTGCTTACTTGGGGGACACAAGTGGTAGAGATTTGTCCAGACCACTGGCCACCCAGAACACAGGAAAACTTCCAACTACACAGTCAGGCCAGCCAGCCAGACATGGAGTAGGACATACAGAATGAAAGAAAGGCAAAACACAGATGAAGAGAAACAGGTTAAATTAAGTTCTAAGAGCTAATAGGACAAGCGTAAGTTAAGGCTGAGCATTTGTAACTAATAAGTCTCTGTGTTATGATTTGGGAGCTGGTTGGTGACCCAAAAGAAAGCGAGCTATACAAAACTTCCTTCATTATATTATAATTGAAAATATTAAATATACAGAACAAAAAAATGTATATTGAAAACAGCAAGAGAGAAACATCAAGTCACATCTAAAGGCCGGCCCATCAGAATAACAGATTCTTCCACTGAAAAGCCTGAAGAGCCTGGGCAGATGTGAAAAGTAACAACTACCATCCCACATTATTATGCCCAGCAAAACTAAATAATTGAAGGAAAACAAAACCTCCTCATGATAAACATTAAAAAAATGTATGACTAAGTCAGTTTTGCAGAAGACACTTGAAGGAATCTTTTGAACTGAAAAGAAAAGTCAACTGACCCCGAGACTGCAGAAAGAAACACCTCATGATATAATAGTAGTTAAGCAAGAGGAGAATGAAAAACACACACACACACACACACATACACACACACACACACACACACACACACACGTATTAACACACATTTCAATAATATCTCTGAATATTAATGGTCTCTATTATCCAATTAAAAGGCACAGACTAGTAGACTAGATCAAAAAGTGGGAACCATCTACATTCTGCTTCCAAGAACTCCACCTCTCCATGACAGGCAGACACTACCTTAGGGTGAAAGGATGGAAAAAGATATTCCAAGAAAATGAACCTAGGAAACAAGCCCTTACCACTGTTCGTATACACGACAAAATACACTTCCAACCTGAGCTAGTGAGAAAAGATAAAAGTGGCTACTTCATGCTGATTGTGGGAACAATCCATCAAGGGGACACGATGATTCTAAACATATATCACAACCCAAATATAAGTGCACCCACCTGCACAAATACTACCATATGTGGAGCACAGATTAACCCTAGCATAACAGTAATGGGCGACCTATTTCAATACCCAACTTTCATCAGTTGACAGGTCATCCTGACCAAAAAAATTAATTAAGTAATTAAGAAGAACAGAATGGACCTAACAGACATCTAGAGAAGGTTCTATCCAAACACTACAGAATACACATTTTCTCAGCAGCTCATGGAGCTTCTCCAAATAGATCATGTAATAGGACACAAAGCAAGTCTCATCAAATACAGGAAAACTGAAATAATTCTTTGTATCTTAACTAATCACAATGTAGTAAGACAAGAAATATCAACAGCAGCCAGGTGTCAGCGGTGCACACCTTTAATCCCAGCACTCAGGAGGCAGAAGCAGGTGGATCTCTGAGTCCAGCCTGGTCTACAAGGACAGTTCCAGGACAGCCAGGGCTACACAGAGAAACCTTGTCTCAAACAAATAAACAAACAAAAAAGCCAAACAAACAAAAGCCCACAGCAGACCCTTTCTCTGCCTGCAACTTGTGGATCAAATGTAAACTCTCGACTACTGCTCCAGCACCAAGCCTGCCTGCCTGCTGCCACAGCCCCCACCGCGATGATCATGGATCAACCCTCTGGAACTATAAGCAAGCCCCCCAGTGAAATGCTTTCTAAGTGGGGCTGATCATGGTGTCTTATCATAGCAATAGAACAATGACCAAGACAGGCCTGGCACTTGGCCACCCTCAGTCTCAAGGCCTGCAGGTTTTGCCCTGTCATGGTGACTTGCTTCTGGAGACATGGGTGCTGACTCAGCAGGCTCATATTTTCTACAAGCTTCTAGAAACATGCTTCCTCCTTTTTTTTTAATCCTCTGCCTCCAGAGATGGCTTTATGGACAGGAAAAATTTAAGAGATCTTAGCTTCCTGTGTTGACGAATGCCTTTAATCACAGCTCTTCAGAGACAGAGGCAGATGGATCTTTGTGAAGTTCAAGACCAGCATTGTCTATGCAGCTACATGGAAGTTCCAGGCCAACCAGGGCTCTGTAGTTGGACAGACAGACACACAGACAGATAGATATTGAAGCATCATCAAATGAAGTGCTTAAAACATCCAGCAGAAATCAACTGGGGCCTCTTTGAAGACAGATGACTGGAGTCCTCACTCAGATGCCAGGGTGGGACAGAGTGTCCTTCTCAGGGTTGGTTCCCAAGCAAAAGAACACATGTCAGCAGGTAGACAGAACTTCAGATTGGGCACCCACAACACCCAGCAGCTGGGGAAGTTGAGGCAGTCAGCTAGAGTTCCCCATAGTGCTTTCTGTCCGGGCTGAACTCTCAACTTCTCTCTCCCACTGCAGGCATTTTTATCTCATGGGGCCAACACTAGAGGCACCTGTTGTAAAGGGCTTCCTGCCAGCTGTCCTCAAGTCAGGCTGTTGTTGTTTCTAGACTGTTCTGCTGTTCTCTCCCCTCCCTGTCACATTTAGGTGACAGCACATCCCCGGACAAGGGGTGCTGGAGGACACTTTGACAGACATGCCTGGGTCCGCCACTTCCAGAGCCAGCTTGTCAGTGAGCTCAAACAGCACACAGCAATTTACCAATATAATGTACGTTATAAGCTAAAGTTATCTTCTGAGCTCCACATGCATGCTGTGGCGTGGTGTAGCTAGAGTTTTCCTGCCTTGCCCACAGTCAGGACAAATCTTTGTCACCCGCCAGTCCCACAGCCGCTCAGACCCAACCAAGTAAACACAGAGACTTATATTGCTTACAAACTGTATGGCCGTGGCAGGCTTCTTGCTAACTGTTCTTACAGCTTAAATTAACCCATTTCCATAAATCTCTACCTTGCCACGTGGTTTGTGGCTTACTGGTGTCTTCACATGGTGCTTGTCATGGCGGCGGCTGGCAGTGACTCCTTCTGCCTTCCTGTTCTTTTATTTCTCCTCTCTGTTAGTCCCGCCTATACTTCCTGCCTAGCCATTGGCCAATCAGTGTTTTATTTATTGACCAATCAGAGCAACAGATTTGACATACAGACCATCCCACAGCAGCATGGCATACATGCAAACAAAAATGTGCAATGCTTAAAAAGGAGAAGGAAGGAAGGGAGGGAGGGAAAGAGGGAGGGAAAGAAAGAAAGAGTTGGGGGGGGAGAGAAACTTGATATATAAGTATCTCACTGTGTGAAATCTCCAGTATGTGAAAATTTCCAGTATCTTCTCTGGGGTGTTTCCATAATACAATGCCTGAAACACGTGTTTATAGATGCTGGATCTTGTCTGGCATTGGACTGAACACTAAGTTTTCCCACTGGTTCTGAAAGTGAGGCCTATAATTCCATTGCACCTTTTACCTTCAGCCCCCATCAGTCAGGGAAAGTGTGACGGTCTTCTCTACTACGACTCCCACACTCACAGTCAAGGTGAGCTGTGTCTTGACTTTCTTTAAAGCACTCCCTTGGTTCACTTCTGTTTCTATAATAAAATACATGATGCTGAACACCTTATAAATAAAAGAGGTTCATTTGGTGCCATGTCCAGCACAAGCTTGGCCCTAGATACCTGACTGGGGCAACAGGGGAATGAGGAAAGGACACACGTACAGAAAAGCAGGGATCAGGTAGTTTGTGCATTTGCTCTGATGGAGCAGCACCAACGACCACCAATAACCTCTGCACATTTATTATGTACAGAACAGTGGGAGGGTGAGCTGCTCTCCACAGGCGGTCTCTGTAGGTGAGTCTCGGGTTGCACTAGTCTGGGAGAAAGAAGCTGTGGTTGTTAGTTTTACGTAGGCTGCCAACATCTGTTCAGAGACCAGAGGTAGGCTTTGCCATTTCCATGGGTCTGAGGTATTCATCTTTGTCAATAATACACATCACTCAGGACTCCATCCACTCCTCACATGTTCACTCAGGACTCCATCCACTCCTCACACATTCACTCAGGACTCCATCCACTCCTTACATATTCACTCAGGACTCCATCCACTCCTCACACATTCACTCAGGTCTCCATCCGCTCCTCACACATTCACCCAGGACTCCATCCAGGACTCCATCCACTCCTCACAATTCACCCAGGACTCCATCCACTCCTCATACATTCACTCAAGGTTTCTCAGCTCCCCACACACAGAGGCCAGAAGAGGGCATCAGATCCTGTGAAACTAGAGTTACAGATGGTTGTAAGCTGTATGTGAGTGCTGGGAACCAAACCCTTACACATTATTTCAGGGCTTCTTCAGCTCCCCACAGTTTGGCTCACAGTTTTGAAGGCTAAATGGCCAAAGTCTGCACTGTTCAGGTTCTAGTGAGGACCAAATAGTAGAGGGTATGATGGTGGGAACGTGTGCAGAGATCATGTAGCAAGGCAGGAAGCAGAGAGACTTAGGTCAGGCTTGCACACTTTATAACTATTTGCTCTCATGGGAACTAACTGGGGTTCAGTGAGTTCCAGTGGCCCTGTCAGAGGAGCAGCAGGTGGCAACTGAAGTTCAAGGTGTCAAGGCCATGAGACCACAGACCCCAGTCCTTTTCTTCTGCTGTGCTTTTACATGTTTGCTACTGCTGTCTTCCTGTGGTATCTGGAATGGTGTGATAGGGTGTGGGGAGATCCCCATTGCCTGTAATGTGGTGTGTTTACCTCATGGAAACATCCTATTCTACTAGGCATTTTTAACTGTGGATTATTATGAAGATGATTCCTCATTAAATTGTACTGTCTAATTGATAATAATGATAGTATATATATATATGGTTTTGATGAATAAAAATAAATACAAGGAAATGTTACACAGTAAAGCCTGTGAATTTTACAGCTAAGGCCTAAAAGCTTCACCTAAGGAGCTGCTTTAGATCACAGTTCAGGTTATGGTTAAAGAAAATAATTGAGTTCCCAGCAGCCCGGCTGGCTCTAATGCTGTTAATGCTTTGAAAAAAGTAGTCACAGGTTTTGGTGCGCATCATTAGCTGAAACAAAGCTTCAAAATAACTTCAGGTTGGCCAGATGCTTTGATAATAGTTTTAAGATGAATAACCCCGGAAAACAATCTAAAGTTCACAAGGACTATAGCTGAGCTGTCTGATTCATTAGGCTAGGGTCAGAAATACAAAACAGCCCAATTAGTGCTAGCTGATGTACTTTCCTTAGTAGGTCTGGTTGATAATGAAAGGTGATTATTGATTCCTTGCACCCATTTTTTTTAACCTCAATTTTCTGATATAAGAAACTATTGATATATGTGTATATACCATGGGGATTTAAAGTTCAGCTGACTGACTGTTTTTTATGTATAAGAGTTTAGGTTTGTGACTTCTTTAAAATTCCTTATAAGACTACCTTTCAAAATAGACAGTAAAGTGATTGATTCTTTCTTTGTAGCCACAATTTGCAGCCTGCAATAAAAGAGTTGGCTGAGGGAAAAAACTTTCCTTGCTTGCTCATGTTCTATTGATCTATGACAAGTTGCTTAGATGTATTGTATGTGGATGACTGGGATGACTCTATTTTTAATCATGTAACGGAGGTGAAAAACATGTTTTTACCTATACTCATTCACTTGGAAAATGGAATGTAACCACATTGTGATTTGTGTACTGCCTGAAAGATTGTATTGGGGTATATAAGCTGTAGATGGAGAGAAGAACAGGGGAGAATAAAGAAGGAAATCATCAAGAGAGCCTGTGAATGTCTTTTTCCCTAAACCCCTCAGACAGGAAAGTCTAGTTTATGCTGACACTGTGGATTCCTTTCAAGCCCTGGGCTGTCTAGAGGCTGGTCCCCTTGATGGCAATAAGTGAGGACCACATTCATTCATCCCTTCTGAAGATATGACGTCCTATGATTCCATCATCTGTCATAGATAGGACCCACTCCCCAAAGCCTTTTTTCTGCCTCAACACTGTCACTCGGAGAGCCCAGTCTCCAGCCTTTGGGGGACACATTCAAATCGTATCAAAACATTGTCGAGTGGATCTTAGTAGCTCACTGAACATGAGTCCAATGACAGAGCAGCTCCTGACACTTCAGTTTCCTTGGAAGAAGAGAAACTCTGAGGAGTTTATAAAGGGCTATCAATGGTCCCTTCTTACCCCTGGACTGATACTCCCTGTCCCCAAAGCAGATGCTTCTCATGACAGCCTGAGTGACAACGTGACTGTGGCCCTCTGCTCCTTGAGGGACATGATTAAGCTCACTGACCAGCAAAGGGAGGAATGCATCTCATCCCTCATGCCTGAATCAGCTTTGTCTTCTGCCCTCACAGTCTGCAGCCACTCCTTGCCTGTCTGCTGCCTGCTTGGGAGTCTGGCGGAGGCAATGGTTTCCAGTGCTGAACACTGCAAGTGGAATCATGCCGTTTCTTCCTTGAGGCATATCTGGGGGCTAGCAAGACTATTTCCCCCTTTTACAGAAGGAAAAACTGGGGACCCAATTATTGGTTAATGAGACTGGAGAGTCACGGCCTGCAACATCTGCATGCCTAATAACATGGTTGTGGAGGTGAGTCTTTGCCTTCAGGAGTCAACCCACCACCTTTGCCAAACTTCCAGGAATACTGACCCGTTCACTGGTCATCTTTTGCCAATGCCACCACCTAGCTATCCCTATGAGCAACACCAGTGAGGTTTTACAACTGTTTGTGGAAGAATCAGAAAGGCTTTCCTGAGACGAAAGTCTCAGCCTCACAGCAGATGGCATTTTAATCCAGGTAGCTCTCTAATGGGGGAGGCAGGAGCTGTCCTGTGTGTTGTGGGGTGTTCAGCGGCATCTTTGGCCTCTCTGTGACACAGAAAAATGCCCTAGACATTGTCAAATGTGTCTAGGGTAAGAGCTGAAGAAACTCAGAGAATTTGGCCTATGGTGTTCATTCTCCCATCTTATCAGAGTCCAGAGGGGTCTGTCCCCACTGTAACATTTTGACACACTATAGATGCTGAGACAGGCTTGACCCATTCCAACTGTTGTGACTAAGTATGTTGCACCCATCAGTCTGTCAACAATTAAATGTATATTGTCATGTTCTGGAATCTCTAAGATCAATAGTGTTAAGTGGGTTCTGAGGTCTTTCTGTAACCTCATGCTATAGACAGAGGGCAGGAGAGACTTCAGGAATCCTTCTCCATCAGTTCCATTCCAGAGGGATCCACTCTTATGAGCTGATCACTTCTCAAAGGTCCCACTTCCTGATAAAATCACCTTAAAAGATCAGCATAGAAATCTGAGGAGGTGGTACACTTCTGTAGGCAGAGTTTTCTGTCTTGCCAGTCAGCTCTGTCCCACCAGCCAGCTACCAAATAACTATACAGAGACATAATATTAATTATAAATGTTCAGCCATTAGCTTAGGCTTATTACCAACTAGCTCTTACAATTTAAATTAACCCATATTTCTTATCTAAGTTCTACCACATGGCTTATGGCTTGTTACCTTATTTTCTACATGTCCTGTTTCCTCTGCATCTGGATAGTGACCATTATCTCCACCATTCCTTTTCCCAGCATCCTCTCGGCCCTAAAAATCCTGCCTAGCCATTGGCCAGTTGCTGTGGGATGTTCTGTATGGCAAATGTGTTGCTCTGATTGGTCAATAAATAAAACACTGATTGGCCAATGGCTAGGCAGGAAGTGTAGGTGGGACTAACAGAGAGGAGAAAAGAAAGAACAGGAAGGCAGAAAGAGACACTGCCAGCCGCCACCATGACAAGCCACATGTGAAGATGCCAGTAAGCCATGAGCCACATGGCAAGGTATAGATTTATAGAAATGGGTTAATTTAAGATATAAGAACAGTTAGCAAGAAGCCTGCCACGGCCATACAGTTTGTAAGCAATATAAGTCTCTGTGTTTACTTGGTTGGGTCTGAGCAGCTGTGGGACTGGAGGGTGACAAAGATTTGTTCTGACTGTGGGCCAGACAGGAAAACTCTAGCTACAGCCAGTCAGCTCTTTTATTAAACCAATCAGAAGGTGCCTTGGCAAAGACACAGCTTCACAGTATATAAAAAGATTATTCCATAACATTTCCCTCTTTTTGTCTAATTAAAAAGGAAGGTTTTAACTTTAACATAGTAAAATTATACACAACAAAAACAGTTATCAAGTAAAAATTATGGTTATAATATCCAGTCCATTTGTATTTGGAAAATTTAGAGAAAATATTCTATTATCTATCTTATCTTTGTGAATCTAAAGTTCTGTACCTAATTTACCTCATAACTAAGGGAAATTTTGTCTAATTAATTAGTCTTTAATTCTATCAAAGATCCCAGAAAGGTGTAATATTACCTAGTGACAGGGACATATGGCTGCCTGGAGTCACCCAAAGTTCCTCTGTAACATTGGGGCATCTATCTTAGGACTACAGGTCTCATATATCTGACAGACATTTTTATGAAGCAGGGAATTTTGAAAGACTGTCTTACCTGGTCTTGGCAAAGTTTGACAGTCACTTTTTTTTGCATCCTGCGGGTTCAGTTTGGACAGTATATTGTCATCAATTGAAGCAAGGGCAATTTCTTTGCTCAGTGGCTAGCTCTTGCCACTAAGAAAGCAAACTCCATATGGAGTTTCTTTGATGGCCATCATCTTATCTGAAGTAAATTGGTGCTACCAGGAGTTGGTTTTTTTTTTTAATTAAAGTAGATTCAATAATCTCCTACCCTTTTATCTCATCATTTCTCTATTATAGCCCCCTTTTTCCTTCAGAAAGAGATCTTTGAATCTAACTCCTTTGCTTACCTTTTTTTCTGATCATGACCAATAGCAACTTGTAACCAACCCCTGCCCCCCAAATGATGACAAACATCCATAGTCCATCTTTTGGAAATGTGGGTGTTGTTTTCTCTAGACTGCTTCCTGCTGTCTGGGGGTGCTGGCATCTTTGGGGGGCCCTGAGAAAATTGAGATAATGGTCAAGTCCTGGGAGAGCTGACTGTAACATTTGTTGACAGTCTCTGTGTAATGGGAAAGTGCAGAGCTTATCTGAAGTCCTGGTTGGAGTAGGACTTGAGGCTGGACCAACTCAGCCAGCCACCTTGAAATTGCTCTCAGTAGTCCAAAGCCCATCTTTGGTTGGTGTTTGTCAGCTTAGTGGAGTTACCACAATCCAGGTAGAATCATCATTGTGGGGCCCCATCATCCTTTTGGAGACTTCAAATTTTGCTGTTAGGAAGGGTCATAATTCACTACAGAAAACTTAAACATTTTAAATGTCATATGCAGCAGATCTCACAGAGGTTAAAGGACCATAATTTGTTAAGTACACTCAGAGTACATAAGCTTAATTCCTAGTTACCTGATAGAGACTCAAATCTGAAATCATGTATAGGAAACTAGATGAAGCATTTTTCTAGAATTAGTTAGTACTCTATATGCCCATTAATATCATGATAGGAAATATATATATATATATATATATATATATATAATATATATATATATATATATCTTCTAAATTTTGAAATAATATTTATCCTTAAGAAGTTTTAAAGAATCAAAATAAAGCCAAAGGATTAAAAATTAGTGGCAATAAAATGGTCCCTTAATTTTGGTTTTTCTTCTGTCCCATACCAGGTGACTCTTCTGCCATGAGACAGAGATTTTGGATTTTCCTTTAATAAGCATGCTTAGGTTTAGAGAAGGGAAGAGCCGCACTCCAACTCCAAAGCCAGCTTTAATTTTTAATTGAACTGGGACTACAAAAAGATCATTTGCCTTATATGTCTGTAGAGAACAGTAGAAACAAACGTTTGGGGAAATTTATAAAATGTTATCCTGTTGGAAGTGTGCTTTACCATTAGGGAAATTTACTCTTTCCCTTGGGACATTTTCTCTGAATGATCCGTCCTGTTTTTTTTCAGCTGTCTCATTTGTCCAGTGATCTTCTGATGCCTTAATTAGATGCTTTTATTTTCCTGGAAAGACAAAAACAAAATCCTGCCCTGACCTAACTTTGGGAAATTTCCTTTTTGGTAGGTTATGTCCCATCAAATGGAAGCCATTTGTTATTGTTACACATTAGTTTAGATTGAATAGACACTCTATCTGATGAAATGTCACCTCTTCTAATCAAGAGGTTTCTCCTGTTCAAATCTAATTTTTATCGATTTTTAATATATCCAAAGCCTTTCTTCTCCTGTGGAAA
The DNA here is from genome assembly GCF_004664715.2 of Peromyscus leucopus. NCBI lineage: Eukaryota > Metazoa > Chordata > Mammalia > Rodentia > Cricetidae > Peromyscus > Peromyscus leucopus. The sequence goes on from NC_051082.1 coordinate 31,142,668, forward strand.
TAAAAGTAAAACTCCTCCTCCAACACACTGCATTTTTTGACTTACATTTTGAAGTTAAGGCATTTTAAACATATTTAAGTTGGATTATCAGTTTTTATAATCCAATGACTCTCAGCAATTATCACTTATTCATCAGCAATCAAAAAATTTAAAGACAACGTAATAACATACAGGATCCAGACTTCCCATGTGTTTCCCATCTTTATGTGGCTTTTTTCTTTTATATTAGTTTACTCTTTAAAAAAAAAAAAACTCCTTTATTATTTTTAAACTGTTCTTCTCTGGTTGTCTATATTCTTCCTCCTTTCTCTCCCACGTCTTTGTACATTTTTAAAGCGCACTGTAACCGGTTTAGAGGTTCCTTTCATCTGGATCTGTCTTTGCTGAGCATCTGCAGTCTTCTCTGATTACATGAGATGAGTCTTAAGCTGCTGTGTCAGCTGCGGACGTGGCTCAGCTTAGTGCATGGCTCTAGCACATGATGGCTGGTAGCTGGCTCCACCCTGCAGGCAGCTGCCAGGAGATGTGTCTCTGTATTGTGGCTGGCATGAGACGGTGAGACTAGGAATCCACATCTGTCTCCATGTTTGTGTGTCTGGAACATTTTCTTAAGCTTTCTCAGGTTTTATGTGGATATGTGTGGCCTGACTTTGGGTGCCATTTGTAGGCAGGATTTTCTGTCCCACTCGTCAGCTCTGTCCCACCAGCCAGCTACCAAATAACTACACAGAGACTTAACATTAACTATAAATGCTCGGCCAGTAACTTAGACTTGTCACCAACTAGCTCTTACAACTTAAATTAACCCATATTTCTTATCAAAGTTCAACCATGTGGCTCATGGCTTGTTACCTTATTTTCTGCATGTCCTGCTTCCTCTGTATCTGGCTGGTGACTGCCACCCCCACCATTCCTCTTCCCAGCATCCTCTCTGCCCTGAAAATCCTGCCTAGCTCTATATTAAACCAATCAGAAGGCGTCTTGGCAAAGGCACATCTTCACAGTGTACAAAAAGATTATTCTGCCAGGCGGTGGTGGTGCATGCCTTTAATCCCAGCACTCGGGAGGCAGAGGCAGGCGGATCTCTGTGAGTTTGAGGCCAGCCTGGGCTACAGAGTGAGTTCCAGGACAGGTGCAAAGCTACACCGAGAAACCCTGTCTTGAAAAACCAAAAAAAAAAAAAAAATTATTCCATAACACACTTCATTTCCTATCCTGGACTTTGCGGGGAACTCAGATGTCCCAATGGAATTAATGAACCCTACTCTTCCCCATCCTCACCCAACATTCTTACCCTCTTGTGGGAGTCTTCCAGAGTCCAGCTCCGACCTGTCAAAGGGTTCTTGGGTGGAGGAGCGAGGAATGAGGAAATATTAGGTAGAAAGATTGAAAGAAATGATAAGAAAGACAGAGACACAGGATAGCTTTGGGAGGGCCCTGTCACCCAGAGGTTTATTCAAAAGGGCTTTTTAAAATATGCCAAGGAGAGAGGCAAAAGACATACACACACACACACACAACACACACACACACACACACACACACACAAGATTTAAGCACAAAGTGCCGATAAGTGTAAACCCTTCCAACACCTGGTAATCACACCTCTGGTCAAATCATCCCATTGTGCAGCCCTGCTGGGTAAAGCAAGCCCAGATTCTCTGACCCTGAGTAAGGTCTCACTAGGAAGCCTCTGTGGGCTCCCACACCCACTTTGTCCACCCAGGCTTCCAGGAGGGAAATGATCTTTGTAGAACACATACAATGCTCCCCAAAGTCCTGGAGACGACAGCTTCACCTGCCCTGCTATTCCAGAACACCGAATTGCTGTGAGCACACATCCTTAGAAAGCTATGGAGAACTGTTTAGGGTCCTTTTCTTTTCTCCATCGGCACTTATTTAGTGGAGGGAGAGTCTGGCACCAATCCCCACTAACTGTCTACTGCAGTGAGAAAACACCATGACCAAGGCAACTTACTGAAGAGTGAGTTTATTGGGGCTTATGGTCGCAGAGAGCTAGAGTCTGTGATGGCAGAGTGGAGGCAGCAAGCCACGTGGCTGGAGCAGAGGCTGAGGGCTCACATCTTGAACACAAAGAAGAGCTAATTCTAAAGAGTAAAACTCCCAAAGCCCGCCTCCAATGATACACTTCAACAGGGTCAAAGTCTCCCCAAACAATGCCATCAACTGGGAACCGAGGACCTGTCGTTCAAATGACTGCACTGGGCAAAGGGAAAGCTCTGGAGTCCCCAGACCCAGTGAAGAACAGAGAGCTACAATCTTTCCTTCTCTTGTTTTCAGTTGGTTGCAGTGTCCACTATGTGCTAGGTAAGGATGCTTTACAACTATCGATTCACTGATTGACAGCTGCTTCAACCAGTGGGCTGGTGCGGCTGATTCCCACAAGTTGTTCTCTGGTCTCCATCTGAGCATGGTGACAAGGCTGCATGTACACACACGTGTGTGTGTGTGCACACACACAGACATAATCTTAAATTTGGTTAATTGATGTGTATGCATGGGTGTTTGCCTGCTTATATGTATGTGCACTATGTGTGTGCCTCGTGTCCTAGGAGGCCAGAAGAGGGTGTCAGATGGTTGTGAGCTGCTCTGGGTGCTGGGAGTCAAACTCAGATCCTCTGGAAAAGCAGCCCATGCCATTAACCACTGGGTGTAGCACACTTTCTTGTTGGACCGTCTTTGGACTGCCAGCCCCCAAATAATGACATGAAGACTTATTATTAATTATGAGCCTTTCACTTGGGCTTGTTTCCAACTAGCTCTCATAACTTAGTTAACCCATATTTTTTACGCTACATTGTGTTACATGGCTCAGTTACCTCTTCTTAGTATGAAATGTCCGACTTGCTCTGGGTCTGCTGGCCAAATCCACATGCCTAGATTCCTCCTCCTCCTCCTCCTCTTCTTCCTCCTCCTCCTCATCTCTCCCTGGAAATCCTGCCTGTCCTCTGCTGCCTAGCTATTGGCCATTCATCTCTTTATTACACCAATCACAACAACACATCTTCACACAGTGTACAAATATCCTACCACAACTGAGCTCTCTCTCCAGCTACCTTAAAACTGCTTTCAAGAATTAGGATCGAGGCATTTGTGTTCTCCTCTGGGTGCCTGGCCCCATAACATAACAATGTGCGAGCCATTGGGGGCCATGTGCACTGCTTTGTACACCAAATAGCAGAGGAAGCCAGCAAAGAGCAGGGAGAAAAACAGGGCAGGGCAGAAGTGAAGGACAGAGAAGGGCCTTGAGTGGAGGCAGCAGTAGAGGAAAGGCAGGCTACCGGAGGGAGGAGGGGCTTGTCTCTGAGCAGTGAAAGAGCAGCCGGTGGGATGGGGGAAGGGCCCCGCGCCAAAGTCCCGCGGGTGGAACAGGAAGTCCTGGCAACAGAGTCAAGGGACAGAGAGAAAAGATTTAGGAGCTAGAATTATAGACAAGGAGAGGAAGTGGAGGCAAGGGGGTGTACATGCTGTGGAAAGGAACCTGGGGACAGGTGATGCCATAATTGCTTGGCAGAGACTGGAGGAGCAGGGGGCAGTTGGCGATGAGGAAGGAGCTGGGATGGGAGGAGAGGGTAGGTGCATTTTTCCACAATGAGATATAAGGCCCAGCAGACTGACCTCTGGCGGCCCAGAGGGTCAGTGAGGGCCAACGATAATGGTGCAAGATCGCCAATGGACCATCGTCACAAAGACTATGGGCCGTGGAATTGAGAGGGCCCAGGCTGCCTCCACGTGCTTGTCACATGGGGCTGGGGCCGAGGGCCTTAGAGCCTGAAAGACACGTGGTACCCGCGAGTGAAACGAGAGGAATCCTCACTTGTGGGAAAATGGCCAGAAGGGAAGGGAGGAATCTTATTGATCCCGTAGGGCGAAGAGTCCCTTGAGGAAAAATGGCGGGTGGTACAAGATCCCAGAGCTCCTTAGACTGCCAGTGGACAGGAAAAAGCAGTGGGATTGTCTGGCGATGTTGGCCGTCGGTGTTAGGAATTATGCATGTGTGGGGAACCCCCAGCTGGCCAGGCCAGAGTGTCCCACTCGTGAGGGAAAATTTGCTGGCCTGCTGGGCAGATGCAGTGGGCAGATGCAGTGGTGGGCTGGGCAGATGCAGTGGGCAGATGTAGTGGTGGGCTGGGCAGATGCAGTGGTGGGCTGGGCAGATGCAGTGGGCAGATGCAGTGATGGGCTGGGCAGATGCGGCGGCGGCGGTACTGGCCAGTAATTCACAACCCAGTCACTGCATCCACGTGGAGAGTTTATTATAATAGAGAGATGAGGAGAAAGAGGTGGAAAGAGGGGGGAAAGAAAGAGAGAGGAGAGAGGTCAAGGGGTGCACACCTCCTGGAGAAAAAGCCGAAGACAGGAAGAGAGAGAGGAAGGGGCGGAGTTTTTCCTTAAAATGGGGGGCTTTAAATCAGGACCCAGGGCAGCACCGGGGGGGGGGGGGGGATTTCAGGAGGCAGATCAGAATATTAACAATGTGGGTGCTGGAAACCAAACCCTGGTCCTCTGCAAGAGCAAACAGCACTCTTAATCACTGAGCTGTCTCTCCAGCCCCATTCCTTCTTTTTATATGAACCTGCTTTTAATCGGGCCAGAAAGTCTTTCTACTTAAAAACAGAAGAGGACGTTGATCAATGGCAGTGATAATTGTGGCTATGTCTTTGGCTTCCTTTGTTTCTGGCTCTGTGGTCAGCGTATTTGGGGCCTTACCCCATTTCCGTGCACAGAAACCCTACAGTGAGGGTGCTAGTCTTGTCTCCACTCCACATGCAAAGTCACAGAGGTGCCAAGTCCAAGGCTAGCCAAATCCCCACCCAAGGTCGCACCGCCAATAGGTGGTACAGCCTGGCTTCGATTCTACGCTGTCGTAGGCTTATGCCAAGGCAGACATCTTACCTGGACGGGAGAGAGCCCTCCACTGCGAGGGACTTTGTAGAGACAAACCCCAGACTCTCTCACAGACGCCCAGCTCTGAGATGCAGGCAAATGCTCATGGAAATGCCAGGCAGGTCACTGATTGTCAGAGCTTCCCTCGGCGAGAACCGTGGCTTGGGCAATCCATCATCTGCTGACTGCGGCGCCAGCAGTGGACTCTGGCTGCCGGTGCTTGGTGCTATTAGCATCATTTAGTTTTTAGACTTATCCTGTTAAGAAAGGTTCCCACCGGCAACAGCAAAACATCCTCACCACCTCTTTCATTACCCCAGCTTTTCTTCCCTGTAATTACTATTGAGCTCCTGGCTGATTAAATTAGGTTTTCGGAGGGCCTTTCTAAAATCTTGGGGAAATTATCTAAAAATCATGAAATCAATTCCCTTCCGCTGTTTTAATCTTTTATGCCCTCTGCTCGAAGAGGGACGGGCAGACAAGGGCAGGCCCTCGGAGAAGTGTGCAGTTCGACACTGCTTGCCAGCCTCCTAGGGCCTTTGTGGACCATCTGGGTCAATTTCCTTCCAAGCAAATGAAATGCAAATAAAAATTCCAGCAGTTTTTCAGATGCAGGCTGCCTAGCTGATTAGCATGACAGAGGCTGGGAGATGAGGCCTGACCCTGTGCACTTCCCCTGGGCTCATTAAGTTGTAACTCCACTGCGGCTGCATTCATGGTGTGTATTGACGCTGAAAGGCGTCTTTATCCAAAACTAGCTAAATTCACATTCAGACTTTCTGCCTGGAAGTCTTGCCTGCTTCGGCACCCACATGAAAGTGAACCTATTGTGGCTGGCTCATGAGTCCTGCTGATTCTAAGACAATCTGGAGGTTTCCCAAAAAAGTGTTTATTTCCCAAGTTTGTGTCCTTCCAAACTCCCTCCCCCATCCCACCCCCAGCCTCGGAGTGCGGAGAGACAGCAGTATGGGAGGAGATGCAGAGCGTGGGAGGAATTCCTAAAGTCAAGTTCTTGGGGATGCCGGAAAGTGGGCATCTGAGGGGATGCCTGCCTGGATGACTCTGGGATTTGTGGGCTACCTGGAGCAGCTTCGAGGAGATGTTGGTGGCCCAGGGACCAGCTTCCTTGGTCTTTCTTCTAGAAAGCACGCGTAAGCTAGTAGTCCCCTTGATAAAACATTCTATCCATTAACCATATGGGGAAAAAAAACCATGCCATGTCTATAGCCTTGGTTATCATAGGCCCTCCTTGGGTTGTGGCTTCAGTATTCACATGTGGGTGATTGTTATTGAGGTTGGGTGGTCCCACTTTAGTCTAAGAGGATACCACAGGGGAAACAAGAGCTATTTCTCTGAGAAAACTAAGAATGAGGGGGGAGGATAGGAAATCTAAGAGGGTGAAGAAGTCACTACTGTTTGTGATTCTCTGCTTGCCCCACAAATAAAACCCTAGATCAAAAACCCAACCTCACTGATCTTGCTGGATTCGCAGAGGGAGAGAGCATTGACATTTCATGAAGTTGATAGTGAATTTGCTATATGAAAACAAAGCCTAATGCTTCTAGATTCAGGTTAGCTTGTAGGAGGTAGAAGTGAGAAGGAGGTGGAGTCTTTACAAATGCGCTCCTGACATCTTCAAAAGTCCAGGGCACTTCTTTGGCAGTTCTTAGAGTAGAATCCATAGTTTCTTGCATGCTAGGCAAGCGATCTACCACTGAGCTATACACTCAACCCAAAACACCTTTAAGCATGTAAACAACATGGGGTCTGATATAATGCTTGCTTGAATGGTCCCCAGCTGGAGGTGCTCTTTGGGGAAGTCTAGGAGAACAGCCTTACCTGAAGTAAGTATTTCACTGGAGGTGGGCTTTGATAGTGAAGAGTTTGCTCTCTGTTTCTTGCTTGTGTTTGAAGATGTGCATTCTCAGCCTGCCCCTTGCAGCCATACCTCCCCGCCATGATGGACCATCATCCCCTGGCACCCCAACAAGCTCTTCCTTCTGTAAGTTGCTTCTGGTCACAGTGTTTTATCACAGGACCGGAACTGACCGGTTGGTCTAGGTCATTGTCCTAGTCTCATGTCCTCTGGCTAGTTTAATATCCCAGGGCCCAAATCAGTAGGTTGGCCACTCTATGGGTTGGCCCTGGTTTTCCTGGCTGCTGATAGGACATTTTATTTCTCTTCAGTCGGCAAACAGCAGAAGGTGAGCGAGGCAAGGACAGCAGGTCTGGTCATCCCCAGGAGCTGTGGAAAGATGCAAAGATTTGTTCAGCTCACCCTTCAAAGGAATGCAAGGCATGGTTTATTCTGGAGCAGATATGAATGATCATGGCTCAGGTACATCTAGAGCTTCCCAGATACAATGTTCTAACATGGAAACCATTTCATGGGGTGTTTATACTAACAGAGCAAAAATTTATAAACCAAGATGTTTTTAAAATACATTGATGGAAGCCGGGCGGTGGTGGCGCACGCCTTTAATCCCAGCACTCGGGAGGCAGAGGCAGGCGGATCTCTGTGAGTTCGAGGCCAGCCTGGGCTACCAAGTGAGTCCCAGGAAAGGCACAAAGCTACACAGAGAAACCCTGTCTCGGAAAAACCAAAAAAAATAATAAATAAATAAATAAAAAATAAAATAAAATAAAATACATTGATGGAAAGCCGAGTGGTGGTAACACACGCCTTTAATCCCAGCACTTGGGAGGCAGAGGCAGGTGGCTCTCTATGAGTTCCAGGCCAGCCTGGGCTACAAAGCTAGTTCCAAGACAGCCAAGGCCACACAAAGGAACTCTGTCTATAAACAAACAAACAAACAAACAAATAGGATACATTCGTGGAAACATCAGAGGGTCACAAAGAGATGGGTGATTTCTCCTTTAGGTCTCAGGTGCTATATAATGACATTCTTAGTGTTTAGGTTGGTGGAAGTTAGTGGTCTGCTAAGTTAATAAATTCCAAAAGGCTTTAATCTGTTAGTCACAAGATGTCAGGCCAGACACAGAGATGAACAAGGTAGCTATTTAGTAGGCTAAAGCTAGCCAAAGATAAAGTTTACTTAAGCTCTAGACCTGCAACATTCCAACCTCTCCACATCATTGTAGCTTTAATAAATCAGTCTTTGCAAACACAGCTTCTTTCCAGGAGTTCTTATTCACACCTCAAAGAGGATGAGAGAGCTTATGCTGAAGTCAGATATGAGTGACCACAGCCTGGGAACACAGATAAGGTCACCCCCAAATGCCATGTTCCAACACAGTGTCAGGTCCATGAAAGTTTATAGTAACAGAAGAGAGTCACAAATCATGGTGTTTTCCAGACTTATTGGTAGAAAAATCAGGTAGGCGGGTACAAGGAAGTGAGGAAATCACAGCTGACGCTATCTGACGGCACCCTTGTTTATACATCCCAAATACCTAATGGTCCTCTCCTAGTTAGGGTTACTATTACTGTGATGAAACACCATGACCAGAAGCAAGTTGGGGAGGAAAAGGTTTATTTAGCTTGTACTTCCACATCACAGTCCATCCCTAGTGGAAGCCAGGACAGGAACTCAAGCAGGGCAGGAACCTGGAGGCAGGAGCTGATGCAGAGGCCATGGAGGGGTGCTGCTCACTGGCTTGCTCCTCATGGCTTGCTCAGTCTGCTTTCTTATAGAACCAGGACCACGAGCCCAGGGATGTTCCCACCCACAATGGGCTGGGCCCTCTGCCATATATCACCAACTAAGAAAATGCCCTGGCCAGGCGGTGGTGGCACACACCTTTAATCCCAGCACTTGGGAGGCAAAGGCAGGCGGATCTCTTTGATTTCCAGGCCAACCTGGTCCATAAAGCGAGTTCCAGGAAAGTCGCAAAGCTACACAGAGAAGCCCTGTCTCGAAAAACCAAAAAAAAAAGAAAAGAAAGAAAGAAAGAAAGAAAGAAAGAAAGAAAGGAAGGAAGGAAGGAAGGAAGGAAGGAAGGAAGGAAGGAAGGAAGGAAGGAAGAGAGAGAGAAAGAAAGGAAGGAAGGAAGGAAGGAAGGAAGAAAGAAAGAAAGAAAGAAAGAAAGAAAGAAAGAAAGAAAGAAAGAAAGAAAGAAAGAAAAGAAAATGCCCAACAGACTTCATATATCACTAACTAAGAAAATGCCCTCCAGTCTTGCCCATGGCCCGATCTTATGTAGCTATTCTCTCAACTGTGGCTCCCTCCTCTCTGATGACTCCAGCTTGTGTCACAGTGACATAAAACCCAGCCAGCACAGTCCCAGAGATGCTAGGTCACATATGAAGTTGGGTAATAAAGGGCTATTGTGGGGGACTAAAGATGACCCAGAATAATTCGGCTCTGGGTTTGCGACATCCCAACCTCTCATCCCCGAATGGTTCGGGTAGGATATGGTCTTTTCCAAGATCCGTCATTCATGAGGTGAGAACAGAGTCTCAGATGCGGCTTTGGCAAACTTCAGCAGCAGAAAGGGGCTGGCGCAGTCTGGTTAACCAGGCAACCTTCCTGCGGGCCGGCCTTGATTCAGGACTCCTATAGAGCGTGGGGTGGGGGACTGGGACCGGACGGGGATGACTGCAGACCAAGAGGGCAGCGGCTAGCACCTGGTGAGGCATCACCTACCGTAAACCATCTACACCCGACGTTTATTTGAAGGTGCTAAGGGCAGCAGGGACGGAAGCACAGCCCCACACTGTCACTCAACCCAGCTACATCTTCTCACGACCCTAGGACACCAGACCCTGGGAGGAGATGACAATCGGGTGGTGTGCCTCATGTTGTTGCACGAGACGTGTGAGCTCAAGGAAACGGCCGCTTATGTCCTACAGGAGAAGCTGAGGAAAAAAGACATTGTTTATTTGGGATTGTAGTAATTTGCCTCAAGGGCAAGGGCACGCTTGAGCGTGTGTGTGTGTGTGTGTGTGTGTGTGTGTGTGTGTGTGTGTCTGCTCCGCTGTAACCATCTGAACTCTTCAAGGAGTTTGTTCTTGTCACCTCACTTTATTTTTATTTATTTGTTTGTTTGCTTGTTCATTCTTTGAGAGAGGGTCTCACGGATCCTAGGTTGGACTGGACTGCATCTTGTTGTGTAGCTGAGGATGACCTTGAACTCTGATCCTCTACCTCCCAAATTCCACCAAACACGGAGAAGCTGGCTGGCTTCCACCAAATACAATGGGATTCAAAGGAGAGAAGAGGCGACTCCCTGACATCGGCCAGGCCACCGGGCCACCGGGCCACCAGGGAAGACTCTTCAGGGAAAGGTGTTTGCTGTACAAGCCTGGCCCCTACACTTAGTCCCTAGAATTCACCCCCAGATCCTGTGGTGAGGGAGAGAACCCCTAAAGTTGCCCTCGGACCTCTACTCACAAGTCATGGCGTACCCATCATACGAGCAAACACACGTGGCAATGAATGAAATAGGCCTGGAGGACACGCCTCATTCCCAGCCTCTGGGAGGCAGGGGCATCTCCACAAGTTGAGGCCAGCATGACCTACATAGGGAGTTCCCGGCCAGCCAGGACTGCATCACGAGGCTCTATCTTGAGCAAACTGTAATTGTAGTGATGATGAATGAATAAAATGTTTAAATCTTTGGCGTGAGAGACTGAGGCATGATGGGAAGGGGAAGCTACAGGGACAGCGAGAACCAGAGTCTCTAGTTGAAGCATTTCACCAGCTGCCAAGCTAAGGAGTTCAATTCTCCCAACACTGGCTAAAGGCCCTTTGCTTATTCCAGTTGAAAATCTAGTCTTTCCCATCAGAAACCCCATTCACAGTAAAAGATATGTCCCACGTGTTGGCATTCTGGCCCGCCCCTTGGGGACCCGGTGTCCTGACGGAAAGCTTACTTTAAGAGAAAACTCCTCATCCCCCCTTCTCTCTGTCCCCACGAGGTGTGCACCCCCCCTCTCTCTCCTTTCCCTCCCTCTCTTTTCCCCCCACTAAATAAACCTCTTCACTAAGTACTGCCTGCATGACGTCTCTGTCTCATCGCCCGCTCTGGGGCACCTAACCCCCCCCCCCATGTCGTATCATTACTCTAAGTCCTCAGGAAACACTGGCGGCTCCTGGTTCTACCTCTTTAGATTAGAGCTCCATGCAAGCTCCCACTGGAGACATTCATCATCTCACTTACCAAAAAGAGAGAGATTAGATTTATTCATTCCGTTGTATGTGAGGGTTCTGTCTTCGGGCACGTATGTGCACCACGTGTGTGTCCGGTGCCAGCAGAGGCCAGAAGAGGGCATCAGATTCCCTGGAACTGGAGCTACAGGTGGTCGTGGGCCACCAGGTGAGTGCTGGGGATCAAACCTGGGACCGCTGCAAGAGTAAGGGCTCTAACCACTGGGCCACCTCCCGCCCCACTTCTAGAGTGTCTGATCATGCAGGTGTGCTGAGGAAGAATTCTGTGAGCTTCCGCACAAAGAAAAGTTTCCTTATTTCACTTTGTCAGAAACTCCTTTGTGGCACCGTAGAACCGAACCCAGGTCCTTCCGCACACTAAGCAAGGGCTCTCTCTAGTGCTGAGGCACGTGCTCTCTGGTCTTGAACATATTTTCACAGGTTCAAAAGCTGGGGCTCTCTATGCCGCCTTAGCATGTTCCTCATTTACATTCTTTTCTGCCCCTCACCCATTTCCCTCCCTGGCTTTTCTCTGGCCGCCTTAGAGCTCTGTCATTGGCTGTGACTCGCCATGGTGTGGTCTGTGTCTCTGCTCCTGTTTTACTGAAGGCTGTGGGTCTCCGGTCTTGCTGTGTGTAAAAAGCCTGGGTAGTTCCGGCGGCTACCCCATTATTTGTTCTGCACCCCTCTTCAGGGGCTCCGGCCCTGTGTGTTTCAGCCTCTTGGCTCCATAACACACTGATACTGTTCATTTTTTTCAGATTCTGTGTCATCTGTGCTGCTTCTGCTGTGGGGTGGACTTCCTAAGAAGATGCACCACCACACACACACACACACACACACACACACACACACACACACACAAACACACATATACACACATCACATATACATACCACACACACACACACTCAGCACACACACATATATACACACATCACTTATACACACCACACATATACACATCACATATACATACCACATATGCCACATACACACACACACCACATATACACACACCACACACATATACACCACACACACATATACACACACACCACATATACACACCACACACACACACAAACATATACACACACACACACACTCACACACAGGCCTCTATTCACACCAGAAAGATCCCAGGACAGATCCAAGTAATGATTGCACCAAAGTACAACTTGGTGAACCAATAAATTTCTGTTGGGGCCACTAACAGGAGTGCTGGGTGAGGGTTAGCTTACAGGAGCGGGGGTGACGCAGAAGCCACTGTGTCCCCATGAACATGGGTCTCACACACACACACACACACACACACACACACACACACATATATATACACACATCACAACCCTGGAGCTCTCTGCACAGCCTGCAGGCAGCTGGGCAGTCTGAGACCCTCCCCTGCTGCTGGGCTGGCCAGTCTCCACACCCTGAAGCTGTTCACTGCTTTTGTTTGATTGTGAGGCAGGGTTTCTCTGTGTAGTCTTGGTGCCTCTCCTAGAACTCGCTCTGTAGGCCAGGCTGGCCTCGAACTCACAGAAATCCACCTGCCTCTGCCTCCCGAGTGCTGGGATTAAAGGCGGGCGCCACCACCGCTGGCTATGCTCCTTTTTATAAGCTGGGGAGGGACCATCTGAATCGCCTGTTTCTTTTCTCCCAGACAGATAACCTTTTGTTCACCTCCTGACTCTCATAGACCACCCCCTCCTGATTCCTGGAATGAAGGTTTTTTTAATTTAGAGGAAACTGCCAAACATAGCTTTCTTTGGAATAAATTCCTGTTTCCATGCTTTTAAGATGTCTAAAGTTTTCCCTAACTAATGTTCACTAGACCTCTCTAGTGTTTTCATTCCAGACATGAACCTTTTTGTGTCTAGAAGGTTGATTTGGATATTATTATTGTTATTATTATTATTATTATTATTATTATTATTATTATTGTATCTTCTTGCTTTTCCAACAAGTTCCAGATCAGGCTGGCCTCGAACTCACAGAGACCCGCCTGCCTCTGCCTCCCGAGTGCTGGGATTATGGGCGTGAACCACCCCCGCTCGGCTTGGAGTAAGGTTTTATGGAATGTCCATGTGGCCAGGGACTGGCCAAAGCAGCTTCCGTACCTGACGTCTGTGTCGCAGCTCAGGTGGTGTCTCAGGGCTCTCCAGACCCCCGTGCCATTCTTGATGCCGCCTATTGTGGATGAACAGATACAGGACTTTTACTGCATGTCAGTCACTGCTGGGGAAGGCTTTGAGCAGGGCCGGGAACACAGCTCACTGGTAGAGCACTTCCCTCAACACACTCTTCTGTGTCAAGAGAAAAAAATGAGTCCACACACGCCTTTAATCCCAGCACTTGGGCAGAGGCAGGCGGATCTTTGTGAGGTCGAGGCCAGCCTGGTCAACAGAGAAAGTTCAAGGACAGCCAGAGCTACACAGAGAAACCAAATCCAAAATCAAAAAGAAAAAAGAAAAAGAAAAGAAAAAGAAATTAAGAAATGTATGAGTATTCCCTCCTTGTCGGTCTCCATCAACACATGGTGACTGAAAGCAGGATGATGGTAGCATCAGCACTAACACCCACAAGAAACCCTCTGAAAACCATCTTACGGGTCCAGGGACGTAACTCGGTAGGAGACACTTGCACAGCATGTGTAGAGTCCTGGCTTCAGCCTCCACTAGGACAGAGAAGTCGTTTGTCTCAGAAGTCCTTCTCATCTCAGGGCATGTATGCCTGAAACCATATAGAATACCAAACCCTACACATGGGGGTTTTTCCTCACTCATCCATGCAAAGCCTATAATGAAGTTGAGTTCATAAGTCAATCACAGTAAGATGTTAATGAGTGTGATCATAAACAAGAACGATCGTAAAGATCGTTGATAAAATATCTGGTGTCACTGCTCATGCCTCTCGGGACCCTTACTATGTAAAGTAAGAGTCGCTTGAGCACAGATACCACGGCGTTGTGCCGGTGGACCCCACGGCTGAGCAGACTGCAGGGTCAGGCGGCCCACACAGGGTGGAAACGCTGGTAAACAGGAGAGGGATTTCATCACGCTTCTCTGAATGGTCTGCGTTCTAAAACTCCCATTGTTTATTTTTTGCAGTTCCCCAGTTGTAGCTAGAAGTTTCTCTGGTCCTGCCTGGGCCCTGCAGTCCCGTGGCCTGCTTATAAAATAATCACTCAGAAGTTTATATTAATTAAAACTGCTCAGCCATTGACTCAGGCCTACCACTGACTAGCTCTTACATTTAAACTCAGCCCATTTCTGTTAATCTGTATGTTGCCACGTGTTCCGTGGCTTTACCTGTGTGCCGTTACATGCTGTTCCCTGGATGGCAGGCTGGCACCTGACACAGCCTTTGTCTTCCCAGAGTTCTCCCTGTCTGCTTATCCTGCCTATCCTTCCTGCCTGGCTACTGGCCAATCAGCATTTTATTTATCAACCAATCAGAGCAACACCTATTGACAGCATACAGAACACCCCACAGCACCCAGTTACTGTTCTCTGACTGCAGGTGAGCACGAGCAACCAAAGCTGCCGAAACCATAACCGCGCAGAAGGGGGTGTGGCTCCCACACCCCCACTTTACTGATGGAAGCTGAGGGGGCATGGAGGGCATAGTTGTCCGAACAGTGCCCCTCGGCCAGCAGATGGCAGGGCTGTCGTTCTGTCTGTCTCTCTACAGACAGTCCTTACACTCTTGCACAGTCTTGGACAGAGTGGAGTGGACGAAAGTGGCATGATTGTCTGTGGACAGAGGAGAGATTCCCTCCCACATGCCCTGCAAGAAGCTGGAGGCTACGCTCCAAGTCTGGGAGGAGCAGATTGCTAGGCAGGCAAATAGCTTCCCCCAAAACACAAATCTGTCCCCAGTCCCAACATAATCATTCTCGTCAGTTTAATGCACTTGCCTGCTGTGATCTTTGTGGAGACAAGTCGGGACCCTCAGTTTTGACTAACGCTAACAGACCATAGAACTTCCCATGCAAAGCAGAGGACCAGCCCCATCCTGTCGACCGCCACCTTGCAGAAGTTAAGCGACCTCCTCGATGACCTTGGACCACTTACATTCGCAAGCCTTTTGAAGACCACTGGCAATGATTCCCCAAACCCCTCAGCCATGAAGACGGGGAGTGCTCGCCACTCTGCAGCGGCTTGGCTGTACGTCCCAGAGCTGTGAAACTGATAGATGCGTCACCAACTAGGGCAAGACCTTCCGGCTAATCTCCTACCCTCAAATAACTGCCAGGAGCCCTAACACAGGCCCAGTCTTCAGGTGACTTTCCACAGCAATCTCAAGTGTCCTCGGAGGGGGTCTTGTCACTCATGGAAGGGCATAATAACCGCAGCACCATACATTGACTTGGAGATTCTGTTTTGTGAACGTTTTCTATCCTTTCATTGGAATTTTGCACCCACCTGTGTGAGAAGCAGGCAAGTATCTTTTGTTTTGTTTTGTTGTTTTGAGACAAGGTCTCAGTCTGTAGCTCTGGCTGTCCCTGGAACTCACTGTATTGTCCAGACTGACCTCCGATTCACAGAGATCTGCCTGCTTCTGCCTCCTGAGTGAGTGCTGGGATCAAAGACATGTACAGTGTGTGTGCCACCCAGTGGCAGGCAAGTATATATATCTTCTCTGTTGAGAACTTTTAGGCTTAAAGAAGATAAATACTTGTTCAAGGTCACACCTGTAATAGGACTTGAGACTGGCTATGGCCATAGATTGGAAGGATTCTGTAACACGAATTGCTAAATGGTCTTATTAATAAAAAAAAATAAAACCTGGAGCCATATATCGGGGTGAAAGCTGAAAGATCCTTAGTCCAAGAGAGAGCTACTTCCTGTATCCAGACACCTATATACCTTTCTGAGCCCTGCCATCTCACTTCCTCTCTCTGCCCAGCTACACCACTTCCTCTTTCCACCCAGCTCTATCACTTCCTGTCTGTCTGTACAGACTTCCAGAACTCTATGGTTAACTAGTGCTGGAATTAAAGGCGTGTACCACCACGCCTGGCTCTGTTCCTAGTGTGGCCTTGAACTCACAGAGATCTGGACGAATCTCTGCCTCCTGAACGCTAGGATTAGAGGCGTGTGCTACCACTGCCTGACTATGTTTAATAAAGTGCCTACTTTTTCCTCTGATCCCCAGGCAAGCTTTATTTGTTAGAGCACAAATAAAATATCACCATAGGATTCTGAGCCCAATACTTCTTCACCAGTGCAGCTACTCACAGCATCACGTGGCCTCAGGAAAGGGCTGTCAGGATCCACAGCCATCCCCAGGGGCATGGCTGCCTTGCAAACAAGCCACAGATATGTTTGGTCACTGCAGCCACAAGAAGCCTGCTCTGCCCACACAGCACACAGCACACACCACACAGCACACACCACACACTTCCGCTTATTCAAGAGACTTGGGAATGGCTCCTCTCCCCACCCACAGTCAGTCCTGTAAATGTACTGTTTCCCAAATTCGTTCAGACAGGATTTTGTATTCAGGACAGGGCCTCCTTGGACTTCATTTGCTGAGAGTCTGTGGTACCCGTGTGGCACCAAGACCTGGCATAACAATGCTTCCAACAAGCAACGTAATGATCACTGATTCTACCCAACCCAAGGTGAGAACAAAGGAAGACGCGAAAGTCCCAAGGCGGCGTTCCCATCGTCAACAGCAATTCCCAGAAAGCACACAAGTGGCTGACGCACTGCCACGCATCCCAATTTGTTCTCTCACCCTCGGATCTGCATCCTCTCCAATTCTCCCGAGTCCTTGGCAGGACAGAAGTGCCAGGGATATTTTCTACAATTAGCAGACAACAAAAGGCGTTTACGTGTCCAAAAGTCTGCTATCACGATGGTGTGAGCCAGCCAGCATCCCTAGTGGAGACGGTTGGGGTTACGTGCCTTAGGGAGGAGAACTGGGGCTGGAAAGCATTGAGGGAGGCCTGAGGCTGGGACTCTGCCTGTGAAGAGAAGGCATAAGAGGTCAGGACACTAGCAGAGAAAAAGAGGCAAGTGGATCCCACTTGGGAATCACCTGCCAGCGTAGGCACAGTAGACCCTTGTCACCTGCCAGTCACCATATTATGGCTACAGGGAGACGGGGCACCAGTGATGCAGAGCCTGTGACGCATGGGGGGTGGTGGGAAGAGACTCAATGCTTACCCTATGTGGTGTCATCAAGGACTCTGTTCTGTGACTTCTCCCATGTTGTCTCACGGACTCCCCAAACTGGCCCTATCAGATGAGCGTATGATTTCCATCCTGAGAGTAAGGAAGGCAGAGCAATTGCTCCGAGCCTCCGAGCCATGCATCGGTGTCTAGGAAACAGGCCTTCCCATCTGCCTTGTGTGTCCTCCCTTCCAAAACATGTCGTTTCTGCCACATACCCACCATCACCTTCTTGTCCAAGTTCTCAGCTCCAACCTCTGACACCTTCTCCGGGTCCTCCTCTGGCCCTTCCTGTTCCGGGTGGGGCCTTCATGCTTTCCTTTGCTCACGTTCAAGGCTCTGCGTGGGCACCAATGGCGCCTCTCTGTTCCTACCTACCTTGCTCACAGTACAGTGGATGGCTGTTAAAAGAGACTAATCTGGGACTCTCAGTCCTGGCTACCACTCTGCTGGTCCCCTGGATTCCTTCCCAGTGGGTCACAGGTACCTGTACTTGATAGTGTCTCAGAGAAAGAACCTGCCTCGTTATGCTTCCGATGGCTGGAGGACAGCCCCTCCATGGCCGAGCACTCCATTCTGAGATGACTGCACTCATATGCTGCTGTGGTTTCAAAATGCTCCTCGAGGCTCACTTATTAGAAGTTTGAATTCCCAGTGGAAGTCCCTGAGGCAGAGTTTAGTGAGAGGCACAGGTTCTGAGGGCAGGGATGATGTTACAAGAGTGTGGTAGCTACCTTGAAAGTGGATTTGTAATTAAAAACCATGCTTGGCCTGCTCTTGCTCACCTGTGCTTGCCTTTTCTTGCCTTTGCTTCTCCTGGGATGATGCAGAAGGAGGGCCTTGCCAGATGTGGCCTCTAAGTCTTGGAGTTTTCAACTTTTAGATCTCAAGCCAAATACATTTGCTTTTTTTTTTTTTTTTTTTTTAAACTGGACAGAAATTTAAAGCAAGTGAGCCACAAGGCCCTCTTAAAAAGGTTTTTTTTTTTCTTAAAAGCTTGCCCAGCCTCAGGTATTCTGTTATAGCAACACAAACCACACTAAGAAAGGTTCTTTAGCCTAGAGTGAGGCAACGCTTTGCTTCTCCCAATGGCAGTCTGGGAAGTGTAACTTTAAGTTCTCAGTTTTGAGGGGCTGGGGGAGGTTGAGGCTGTACCAGCAGCCAGTGACAGAGACTGCCTCCTAATGGTGTTCCTAGCTGCCTCACAGGCACCTCCAGGAAGAGGAAGCAGCATTATCTCCTCTTCATCCCTTCCCCCGGGGTGTCCAACCTTTTGACCTTGAGGTCCGACATTGTCAGTCACAATTGTGCTGAGCCACCTTCATGGCTATCCTGGGACCCACACAGCCCATGACCTTCAGGTTGGACATGCCTGACTAGAGTCTCCTGGTACACGACTCCTGTGTCTACTCCTGTAGTAGAGGCTGAGTGAGAGGGACCAGTGTTCAAATCCCAGCTAACCCTTGTGGCTGTCTGGCTTTGGTGATGTGGAGAAAGAGTTGAGCCTGGCTGCCTTGGCCACACTACTCAAGAGGGAAAAATGTAGGTGGAAGTTTCCTGTCCCACTGCCTGCTCCCAAATACCCAGCAGCCACTTCCCAAATAACTGACTCAGAGACTTAATAGAAATTACAAATGCTTGGCCAATAGCTCAGGCTTGCTACTAACTAGCTCTTACAATCTAACCCATCTCTACTAATCTATGTGCTGCCCTGAGGCTCGTGGCTTTTCCTCTATCCCATTTTGTGTGTCCAACTGGTTCTCCCTCTGGCTGGAGACTCCTCTGACTCCACCCTTCCCCATCCCATCATTCTCAGTTTGGCTTTCCTGCCTAACTTTATCCTGTTCAGTTACTGGCCAGTCAGCTTGTTTATTGAGCCAATCATAGCGACATATATTCACACAGTGTACAGAAGGATTCTCCCACAGCAGAAGAACCTTTCTGGCATTGAAGGAAGAGCCTCTCACACAGTTGTCAAAGTGGCTGGCTGGGCCTCTCGGTCTGTGGCTGTTCCAGTCCTGAGCATGGGGGGTGGGGTGGGGGCTGAGTCAGGCAGTCCTTCTTCCTTTCAAACATCTCACAGTTAGGGTAAGAACCACTTCCCTGCCAGAGCCCTCTGTGGGTGGAACCAACATCTTCTTCCAGCAACTTTCCCTTGATACCTGAAGTAGGAAACTTCAGAATAAGAGCAGGGCCCACCCCATCCCCCAACTGCCTGGACAAGCCAGGAACCCCATCATTCAGGGAGCTCTACCATGGTGGCCTGTGGCTCACAAGCCGCTCTGTCAGCAGCTCTCTGCATGGACACAGTCGTGAGTTTACAGCAAGCTAAAAAGTGGCCTGAGAAAAATCCAGCCCCCAGCTGGCAGGCACAGCAGCCCCCAAATTCATCTAGGCTCCGACTTCAGCTGCACCTCCATCCATCACAGCCCTCCTGCCATGTGAGAATCCAAACCCAGCCCCCAAGCCTGGCATCTCAGAGTCACAGAGATGGCAACCAGCAGGCAGGAAAGGCACCTTGGTCCAAGAACCAGCTCCTAAGCAGAAGCCTAGGCGAGCGGAGACTTTGCTCTCCACTGATTTTGACGGAGGGAGGTAAATGTGTGGTCTTCGCCCCTTCGTATTATTATCATGTTCGTGATGGAACGCCAGCACTTTTTCTTTGAAAGACTCTTCAGTCTTAAACCATAGTGACCATTATGTTGGTCCTTTATAATGTGAGGGACTAATTAGTACTCACGTATGCGCTGAGTTCACAACATCAGTCCAGCTAGGCATGCTGATGCAGGCCTGTGATCTGAGCATTTAGAAAGCAGAGGATAGAGGGCTGCAGGTTCAAGCCCCAGCCTGGGTGACATATTGAGTTCTAGTCATGTGGACTACACAGCAAGACTCTCTATCTTCAGTGAGGAAAGTAGAGACTAGGAAATTGGCTTAGGTGTTAAGAGGACTTGCTGATCTTCAGAGGACCCACATACAGTTCCCAAGCACCTCTCTCAGGTGGCTCACTGCTTGAAACTCCAGCTCCAGTGGATCTGCTGCCCTCTTCTGGCCTTTGGAGGCTATAACACACACACACACACACACACACACACACACACACACAATTTTGTTTTAAAGAGCAAGAAAAATTGTATCAAGGGAAACAGGAAAAGCTCTGAAAAGCCCTTGTGAATTGGATGAACCCTGAAAAAAGGGTCAATCTTCCTTCAGAAAATGCTCTTTTAAAATCACTGGGTGGGCAGTGGTGACACATGCCTTTAGTTCCAGCACTAGGAGGCAGAAGCAGGTGAATTTCTATGAGTTCAAGGCCAGCCTGGTCTACAAAGCAAGTTCCAGAACAACCAAAGCTATGCAGAGAAGCCCTGTCTTGAAAAAAGTGTGTGTGTGTGTGTATGTGTGTGTGTGTGTGTGTGTGTGTGTGTGTCTTTAAGGGGGTGAGCACGATATCACACACCTTTTATCCCAGCACTCAGGAGGCAGAAGCAGGTGAATCTCTATAAGTTTGAGCCTAGCCTGATCTACATAGTGAGTTCCAGGCGAGTCAGGGCTATGTAGAGAGGCTCTGTGTCAAAAGAACACAAAAATAAAACATGGCTATATGCAAGAAGCCTGTGCTGGTGCACCTTAGAGAAAGCTGAAGGAAGACAGAGCTGAGAGGTGGGGGAGAGGCTGTGCAGAAAGGAGAGAAACTTGATTGGAACAGGCTGCAAGATCCTTGGAAACCTTGCAGGACATCAGACCTCCTAAGTCTGTTACTTAGTCTTCCATTACTGCCACCAAATACCTGAGATAGTCAATGTAAAGGGGGGGGGGGGTTTGAAGGCGTCTCACAAAATGGTGGCTGGGAAGCTAAGTAGAAAAGAAGAGGCTATTGTCCTATATGTCCATGCCTATAATGATCTAATGTCCTTCCAATAGGACACCTCCTCAAGTGTCCCACCATGTCCCAATAAAGCAACAGGATGAGGGCCACACCTCTAATACATGAGTCTTCAGGGGACACATCACAGGAGTGCTATGTCCTCGGGATGGGGTGAGGTGTCCAGCACAGAACAGTCATGAATTGCATGTGGCTCCGTGGTATCCACGGACGTCTAAACCCAAGATGTGTGGTGGATCAGTGCATGAAGCACTTGCCACAGATTGGAGCTCAGATCTCTGGCAACCGTAGGTCTAGCAGCTCACCTATAATCCCGGCACTCAGGAGTCAGCGTCAGGGGAGTCCCTAGAACAAGCTGATTAACGAGACGAGCTGACTCAGTGAGCACAGAGTTCAAATAAGAGACTGCCTAAATACATAAAATGGAGAGTGATCAACACCCAGTGCCAGCCTCTGCATGTTGTGGAATAGAATATGTGTTTAACTATGTAATATGTTTGTTTATGCTGCGTTTGGTTAACAATCTGCCGGGCGATGGTGGCGCACGCCTTTAATCCCAGTACTTGGGAGGCAGAGCCAGGCAGATCTCTGTGAGTTCGAAGCCAGCCTGGTCTACAGAGTGAGATCCAGGACAGGCACCAAAACTACACAGAGAAACCCTGTCTTGAAAAAAAACAAAAACCCAAAAAAAAAAAAAAAAAAAAAAAAAAAAAAAAAAAAAAAAAAACAATGTAAAAATGTGTAGGACATACAGAATGGAAGAAAGGTAAAAAGCCTTGAAGCAAAATGTAGATGAAGAGAAACAGGTTAAATTAAATTATAAGAGCTAGTGGGACAAGCCCAAGCTAAGGCCGAGTATTCATAACTATGAATCTTGGTGTCTTTATTTGGGAGCTGGTTGGTGGTCCAAGGAAAGCCTGCTACATCTGCACCTATACCTTTTACATTCACACACATAAACAACATGCACACACATACACATGCAAAAAAATCCATAAAGATTCATGAGGCTGTTTGTACTTTCTGGGTCTCTGAATGTCAACGATGGCATCATGCACAACTGTCAGACTTCTGTTGCAGCCTAGGACCCCGGGTATGGCGGGGTCAGGGGTCAGAGGACTGGGGAGGCAGCTCAGTTAGTAGAGGACTGCTGTACAAGTGCAAGAACTGAGTTTCCTCCCAGCACTCATGTAGAGAGCCAGGCATGATGTGAGCTTGTGAGTCCAGCATTGGCAAGGTAGAGACAGGCAGGCCCTCGAAGTTTGCACGGTGCGGACCCAGTCTCAAAGAAAGAGAGAGAGAGAGAGAAGTCAGATGTGGTACACCTTTAATCCCAGCACTGGGGAGGCAGAGGCAGGCGGATCTCTTTGAGTTCAAGATCAGCCTGGTCTACAGAGTGAGTTTCAGGCCAGCCAGGGCTACACAGAGAAACCCTGTCTCAAAAAACAAAACAAATAAATAAATAATAATGAAAATTAAAAAATAGGTGGATAGCTCCTGGAGAGAGACACTAAATATTTACCTCTGATACACAGACAGACAGACACACAGACACAGACACAGACACAGACACACACACACACACACACACACACACACACACACACACACACACACACGATTCCAGGAATTGGGTTGGGGTTCTAACTCAGTGTCACAGCACTTGGCTAACATATGCAAGGTCCCAGGTTCCACCTGCAGCACCGAAAACCAGACAGTCAGACAAACAAGCAACATCCACCAAAAAAGAAAGGAAGAAAAAAAAAATAACCTGAGGACTGATGGAGATTTATTCTGAAGTGTGTAAATTTGATAGGTCAGGTGTCAGAGATATCAGCCATGGAGGCAGGCAGAATTCACTGTATTTCGTGCAAACGTCATTTCACAAGCAGCTGCCGCCCCCTCCCCCCACCCCACCCTCTGCAAACCAGCATAGACATCTGTGCTGTCTTGGGTATGTGGAGCTGGCAGCTGGGGTCTGATTACCAAAGCAGCTAGGACATGGTCAGTAGTTCCGTGCCTGCACAGCACGCACATGGCCTTGGGTTCCATTCCCAGTACTACAGAAAGAAACAAACAAAAAAGGAATGAAAATGAGAAGTTAAAATAACACTTATTACTACAAACTGCTGTGGGATAATCCTTCTGTACACCGTGGATATGTATTACTCTCATTGGCTAATAATAAAACTGATTGGCCTATAGCAAGGCAGAATACAGTTGGTGGGACGAACACACCGAGGACTGGGATGAAGAAGGGTGGAGTCCAGACAGACACCAGTGAGCTGCCCAAGAAGCAAAACGCTAGAGGACAGGTAAAGCCGCGAGCCACGAGGCAACACATAGATTAATAGAAATGGGTTAATTTAAATATAAGAGCTAGTTAGCCTGAGCTATTGACCGAACCTTTTGTAATTAATATAAGCTTTTGTGTGTTTATTTGGGAACCAGTGGTTGGGACAAGAAAACTCCACCTCCGTTTACAACAAATTTAACAATAGTAAATCATTATAGGCTAAGATAAAGCACTGTTAAGAGAGTCTCAAGTGCTAACCAGTTTTCATCATGCCAATCATAGCCTCTAAAGATTAAGATAGATCCGCACTGACACTACCAGCTTCCTCACATAGCAACTCAACAGAGAGAGACTTCTAAATTCCACTCCTTTTCCAAGACTTAGCTCAAAGGACTTTGTATCCATTTTAACACAAGTTAAGAGCATTTGTAAGCTTGGATAGTGGTGGCGCACGCCTTTAATTCCAGCACTTGGGAGACAGAGGCAGGTGGATCTCTGAGTCCAAGGGCAGCCTGGTCAACAGAGTGATTTCCAGGACATCCAGGGCTACACAGAGAAACCCTGTCTCTAAAGAAAGAAATAAATAAAGAAAGAAATAAAGAAATAAATAAATAAATAAGAAAAAAAAAAAAAAAAAAAAAAAAAAAAAAAAAGAAAAGAAAAGTAGGAAGAGGAGAAGCAGAAGCAGCACTTGTAAATCACAATCACTGTATGGCTAGGCTACATGGTTGTGCCCATCTAGGCTTGGCTTGACTTATATCTGTTGGGTGTACTGATGTATCTACAGGCAGTTGGCAGGTCCTCTGGGATCCAAATGGTCTAGGTGAGCCTTGGCTAAGGTAGCTTCTGTTGTACATGACCTCCGCTGTATAGCAATTTCCCCCAAAGCCTCTATCTTACAGGGGTCTCACTAAGACTTGGGATGTATTAAAATGGGGTGAAACATTCCATCTGACAGGGAAGCCCCTTAAGTTCAGAAAGCACACAACTCAAAGGCTCCAGGAAGTCCCTGAAACTGACCACATACACTAGGCCCCTCCCTCCCCAAGCATACATAAGCAATAAGGTCTACTGAGAGACACTCTGCCGAGCTGAGATGCCTGGAAGCAGAGATTGAGCCAAGCTACCTGGAAGAGTCAGAAACCAACCACTAAGCAGAGACTAACCAAGATGGGTGGAAGGAGCTCTGTCCAACTGATCTGCCTGAAAAGGACACTCTCCAACCTGTTGAACTTCCTGCATGCTGTGCAGTGTGCTCCAGGTTTCCAGCTCTCGTCACCCATGCTGGGGTGGGCTTTTGGTGATGCCATTGTCTTTGAGGCATTTCTGCTCCTGTAAGTAACCCCTCACCCATATTCCTTTAAGTAACACCAATAGAACTCATCAGTTCACTATGTGGGACGGTGGTGGTGTCCATACTTCCTTTGTTGTCAATTTCTCATCCGAGGTTAGTAGACATTGCTCATGTCTCTCAAAGAATAGTGTCAGACAGCAGCCTCTGAGCCTCCTCGTGGCTAGCTTGGGTTTGTCCTCGAGGGGAAGGCAGGGCTCCTAGAGATCACAGGAGTATACAGGGCTTGGAATCAGTGCCTCATCACCTTTATTGTCACTGGCCAAGACAAGTGACAAGATCAGTTTGGATGCAAAGGCTAGGCATCTAAGCTTCTTGGTGGGTGAGCTGCAATCACAGAACACTGGAGCTCTGGGGCCACCATCTATTTCACCACTGTGGTGGTCTGGATGAAAATGGCCCCATAGGCCCACAGGGAGCGGCACTATTAGGAGGCGTGGCTTTGTTGGAGTAGGTGTGGCCTTGTTGGAGGAAGCGTGTCACTGTAGGGGTGGGCTGTGAGGTCTCATATGCTCAAGCCGTGCCCAGTATGGCTCACAGTTGCTTCTGCTGCCTGTAGGTCCAGATGTAGAACTCTCAGCTCCTTCTCCAGCACCATGTCTGCCTGCACACCACCATGACAATAATGGACTAAACCTCTGAACCTGTAAGCCAGCCTCAATTGAATATTTTCCTTTGTAAGAGTTGCCGTGGTCATAGTGTCTCTTCACAGCAATAGAAACCCTAAGACAGCCGGGCAGCGGTGGCTCATGCCTTTAATCCCAGCACTCTGGAGGCAGAGCCAGGTGGATCTCTGTGAGTTCGAGGCCAGCCTGGTCTACAGAGCGAGATCCAGGAGAGGCACCAAAACTACACAGAGAAACCCTGTCTCAAACAACAAAACAAAACAAAAACAAACAAACAAACAAAAAGGCCTAAGACAACCACCAAGTTTGGATTGAATGCTGTTCTACACAGTAAGGAGAATCATCTGAGGTAGCCACGCTTCCGGATTTGTAGGAGTGAGTTTAGTAAGCCTATAGCAAGCAAAAGCAAAACAATCAATAGCAAGTCGCGAGTGGAGAGAAGCAGCCGAAGCAGCCGGCAGACAGCAAACATCATCAGATCCCGTGTCCATGGCATCCAGCAGAGATGCCTGGAGTGGCCCAACTGAGAGAGTAACATCATCAAGTAGTGCTTACGAAATCACTCAGAAACTGATGGGGAGGGGGAGCTGGCTGAGGCAGCCAGCTCCAATGTGCAGAGCGGTTTCTCCGTGGAGAAGCTTCTTGTTCCCACAGCAGATAGTTCTATGCTATGGGATAAGTAGGGACAACCTCATTTGGAAACGGTGTGCCTCTTGATGTTCTCAAGGGCACAACGTTTTTAAGACCCTTAGATGTTTGTGATGTCCCCCTCTCCATTACAGAGCCAAGGGCCCATCCTGACCCAGAGGGGAGGTTTTGGAGGTGCTTGAGACAACCATGCTTGGGTCTGAAACAGGACAGAGGTGGGGTGTCCATCCCATTTGCAGAATCAGCCATTTACCAACATAAGGAATATTACAGATTTTCTTCCTCTGTGTCCCTATATATGGAATGTATGTTTCTGTCCATGTTAAACCACGACCAACATCTTTTAGAAGGGAATTACTTGGCTCTGTAACTGTTTTATCAGTAAGTTCCCTGAGTGAAAAATAACACCACTTAACTAACTTTCTATTTTTCATAGCAGTAAAAACAAAGCAAAACTTCAATGTTGGAAGTTGCTGACAATTTGTTGAAATACATATTCTGGAGTCCTGGTGGCAGGATGTAAACTGAAATATTCAGTGCAGCTGCATACATTCCAAGCCTTCACAATAGGAGTCGGTTTTGATTCCTCGGCTTTAGGAGTTATCCCCACAGCATTTATTGGCATGTGAACTGTAAGTTAGAAGAACGGTTTGCAAACATTTAGTTCTTTATGATATTAAACAGTTAAAACATTTCTCAACTTAGCCTAATAACAAGCAACAGGCTAAATTGTTGGTTTGTTGTTGGGCACAGCGGTGCCTGCCTTTAACCCCAGCACTCGGGAGGCAGAGGCAGGAGGATCTCTGTGAGTTCAAGGCCAGCCTGGTCTACAGAGTGAGTTCTAGGACAGCCAGGACTGCAAAGAGAAACCTTGTCTCCGGAAAAAAAAAAATGTTTGTTTGTTTGTTTGTTTGTTTGTTTGTTTGTTTAAGACAGGGCATCATCCTGTAGGGCAAGCTGTCCCAGATCTCACTTTGTCACCCATTTGATCTCAAACTCATGATGCTCTCTTTCTGTCTCAGCCTCCTGAGAGCTGAGATTGCAGGGGCGAGATATCACGCACAGCTTTGGTTATGTAGATCTGTACAATGAAACCATCCGTGGGTATCTCAAATGTTATTTTGGCTGTCGAGTGTTGTGGTGCACACTTTTAATCCCAGCACTCGAGAGACAGAAGCAGGAGAATCTCTGCGAGCTTCAGGCCAGCTTAGTCTACAGAGCAAGTTCCAGGCCATCCAGGACTGCACAGTGAAAGCCTGTCAACAAATAAATAGATAGATAAATAAATAAATGTTATTTGAACTGGTTATATTAATGAGTAAAAGTATTTTATTAAATAAAAAGTACCAAATTCTAATAAATCCATGATCTCTTTTCCACATGGAAAAATCCATGGGGTAGGGATGGGGATCTTGCTAAGGATTTAGCTCAGTGGCAGACCACTTACCTAACATGTGCAAGGCCTGGGGTCTGTCTGTTGTTAGCACACAGAATAACGACTTTCTTAGGGTATCTGCATACACATAAAGGTCCAGGGTCTATTCCCAGGATCCAGAACAGCAACAACAACAACAAAAATCCGGAATAAAATAAGCCAAAGTAGTGGTAGTTACCTGAGAGTGATGGATTGAAGAATTTCTCTTTCTATTCATTGTCATTTTGTTTCTTTTTAGATTTATTTTATTTTTATTTTATTTTACATGTATGAGTGTTTTGCCTGCAACAGAGGGACTTATGTTGGCTACTTCTGCCCAGCACCTGTTTTGGACTTGGAAGAAAAAGACCTGCGCAGTGTTTAATCACTAATGTCATTTACAGGGTGATTTCATGCCGGTCTAGCTTGCTGTAGATCTGAGAAGGAGTGAGTCCTCTCCAGCCTCCTCACATCTCAATCTGTGCATTGATGACGAGGGTGAATACATTTCCTTCCACGCCGACGTAGTTAAGTCTCTACCCCTTCTTTTTAACCCAGCACCATTTCCAAATCAATTTCTATGGAGAAAGACTACCTGGACATTTAAATCCATCAAAAAGGAGTAAATGAGCATTTCAGATACATCTATCAAGAGAAATGCCCCCTTCTCCCTATCATCGGAGGGCTTTGTCAGTCCCTGTCAGATGAATGTCCCCATAAGTGTTTATTAATCATTCTCGTGCTCGCTGATGGGCCGGACGCTTTGCTCCTCTGCGGCGGCGACACACGGAGGATACAGTGGGCTCCTTCTGTCTTTCCATGCAGTCACTTACTTTGTTAAAGTTAATTTCCGCTCATTTCTGGCTTTGATGGGAAGATTCCTTTATCAATTCAATTCATGTGTGTTGTCTGCAATCAAGGCAATATTGTCTGCTAATGTGAGGTACATTCGATGCTCTCTCTCCATCTTATGCTAACGCCTTTCTTCTACTGGTCCCGTAGTGGAGAATTTGGGACGAGGCTCCCTCCCTGGCCTTCAGAGATGGGCTGGGAGTTACTGAATGGCAACCCTTCCTCTCTTCCTAGAATTCCTGGGCTGCAGAAGTGACGGGGTCTGTTTCTCCCAGGAACCACCGAGGTTGAAAAACAAGTTGATGGAGCAAAAGAAGGGGATGGGAATGTGCAGTGGTAGTTTGGTATTCTGGCCACATCTTCAGAGCCAACTTTCACTCTGTAACTGAACACTCTGTGTTCTAAGCCTCACAGGAAGCTTCCCACTAAACCTTCTACCCGCCCCCAAATTCCATCACATCCCCACCAAGACTCACACATTCCCCCTCACTCTATCTTCCCAACTTTCTCTCTCTCCCAGCCTCCTGCCCTCTGTGGTTTTGAGCTGAAGGCTGTCGGGGAGTGGGATGCTGGGGGAGAGGCTCTGGCCTGGGTTTGCCCCGATAAAAGATGGGAAGAGCAGAGTGTGCCAGAGCGTCTCCAGAGGTGGCTGCCGGCCTGTTGCTGTTGCATGCTGCTACCTGGCAGAGCTGCAGAGGAGGAAAGGGGAGAAGATGGAGCAGTTCACCCCAGAAAGTCTCAAAACCAAGCTTGCTGGTGGGAATTCCCCAACGTGCCACGAACAAATCTGATTGATGACTCAGATCACTTTCACCCGTAACAGGCAAATGGACTGTTCCAAAGGTAAGATCTACTTCTGGCAAGGTGGCCATTTTTCAATACAAATCACCTCAAGTGGATTGTGTCTGTCTGTTCAGACCGACTACTCACCCTTTAAATCTACAAACTTCTCTCCCTTTCATCCTTACTGTTGACAAGCACCCTTACATTAACAAAAGCAACCTTTGCTCCAGGTAGTGTCAACATGAAGGGGAAGGCTGAGGCACGTTCCTCCAAATGGAAGCGCCACACCCAGAGAAAGCTTCGCCAAGGTCTGACATCTTCTCACACAGGAAAGAAAATGAGACACAGCTTCCACTGACTGAGAGCCCATTCCGTCCTGAACAGTGAGCTCGGAGTCTTACAAATGCATAAACAGTGATTCCTGGATCGAGACCTAAAAGGTTGCAGACCTTATCCCAGGCCAAACCCATGAACTCAGATGTCTCTGTGTAAGGGAAGGAGTGTGGGGTCGTCACTCCGGCCAGAGATGTCATGCTATGCTGTCCCATGACCACAGGCAGAAGAACAAGCAGGCACATGG
Source organism: Peromyscus leucopus (assembly GCF_004664715.2). Lineage (NCBI taxonomy): Eukaryota > Metazoa > Chordata > Mammalia > Rodentia > Cricetidae > Peromyscus > Peromyscus leucopus. Next base: position 31,172,301 of record NC_051082.1, read on the forward strand.
CCAAGAAAGAGAGCGGGGAAAGGCTAAAGGCATTTCTAAAGACAGGTGTGTGTGTGTGTGTGTGTGTGTGTGTGTGTGTGTGTGTGTGTGTGTGTGTGTGCAGATGCCCTCAGAGGCCAGGGACGGCATCAGATGCCCTGGAGCTGGAGTTAGAGGTGATTGTAAGCCACTTGATGTGGGTTCTGAGAACTGACCTTGGGCCCTCTGCAAGAACATCAAGAACCATTAACTCCTGAATGGTCTCTCCAGCGGCTGAAGTCTTTACAGCGAATATACTCTCGAAATAATGACATTGTCCATTCATGAAGGCAGGCCCCTTGGAACCTAGTCACCTTTTCAAGGTCTCAACTCTATGGCATCGTGGAATACTTTCAACACATGGAATCCAGGGGACACATAGAAACCATAGCAACAGGTAATAATACGAAATAAGGGGAAAGTGCCTGTTTTCTAAAATTAAGAGATGCAGGAATCCAAAGGGTTCTCCAAACCTTTCAGATCTTCCATGTTACCAGTGAGCTATAGTTATTGATGGGGGCAGTGTATAAATCTCTAATCTTAAACACAATGAAAAGCTCCAGGCTTGGGGCATCTCTGTGTTGCTTTCAGACGTCTTTCTCCTAAGCAGTATTCCTTTTAGAAGATTCTTCCTTTACACTTCTATGGTAGATTTTCAGATGAAATGCTGCTTACCAACACAGCCACGTTCTAAGGAATACAGTTTGCTGGGACTGTGTCCTAGACAGTTTAGGGCTTGACTCCTGAATACCCCTGGGTGAGAATCCAGCACTGTGTCCCAATATAAAAATGGCCTCTCTCGGCAGAGAGCTTGCCTATCATGCCTAAGGCTCTCGGTTTGATTCTCACAGCCAACATACCCAACGCATCCTCTAGCAGGGGATGAGAAGGCACGTGTGTGCTCAAGGAAGGCTGAAGTAGGAGGAGGGTTCCTGGAGTTCAGAAGCCCTCCGGGAAGACACTGTGAGACTCAAGAAAGAAAGGGGGCTGGAGAGATGGTCAAGAGTATGTGCTGCTCTTGTGGAGAACATTCTGTTCCCAGCACCCATCCTGGGCAACTCCCAACCACCTGTAACTCCAGCTCCAGGGGGACCTGTGGCCTCCGTGGATGCCTACATTCATTTTCATGCACAAACATAAACACACATACACACAATCTTTAAGTAAGGTAATTACTTTAAGAACGAGAAAGAGGCCAGGTGTGGTGGTGCACGCCTTTAATCCCAGCACTTGGGCAGCAGAGGCAGGCAGATCTCTGTGAGTTTGAGGCCAGCCTGGTCTATAAAGTGAGATCTAGAACAGCCAGGACTATACAACACAGTGAAATCCTGTCTTGAAAAACAAACAAACAAAAATGATGAAGCATTTGATATTGTGTGTGTTTCTAACCATGGGTTTTTTGTTTCAAGACAGCGTTTCTCTGTGTTTCTCTGACACAGAGAACTCACTCTGTAGACCAGGCTGGTCTCAAACTCACAGAGATCCATCTGCCTCTACCTCCTCAGTGCTGGGATTAAAGACATGCACCACTATGCCCAGCTTTTTCTTAATATTTTAAAAACCAGACCGAATTTTTTAATGGCCCTTCTTTTCCAATATGCTCCTTCCTCCAATTACTTAGAATTCTAGAGCAATAAAAGGGCAAATAAACAATGTGGTCCTAAGGCAAATGCCTCGTCCCCTCCTCCTTTGGTCCAGTCCTGATATGGGACCCTCAGAGGTAGGTCTCTAACAACTCTATCTAGTAGCTGGGGGCATAGCTCAGCCATAGAGTGCTTATGTAGCGTGCATGAGGCTCTAGGTTCAATTCCCACCACCAAAATAATAATAAAAATTGATACCAGTGATGATAGCTCCACCTAGACTGAAGCTGCTGTCCGGAGAGCTCCAGGTCCTTCCAGCAGTCCCATGAAATGTCGTCATCACCTGGAGCTGTGAGACACACACAGAGGAGACAGCACCCCACACACAGCAGTCAGCACCCCACTTAGAGGAGACAGCACCCCACACACAGCAGTCAGCACCCCACTTAGAGGAGACAGCACCCCACACACAGCAGTCAGCACCCCACTTAGAGGAGACAGTACCCCTCACACAGCAGTCAGCACCCTACACACAGCAGTCAGCACCCCACACACAGCAGTCAGCACCCCACACACAGCAGTCAGCACCCCACACACAGAAGTCAGCACCCCTCACACAGAAGTCAGCACTCCACACACAGCAGTCAGCACCCCACTAGAGGAGACAGCATCCCACTTTGCATTCAGAAAACCGTCTTCCTTCGCAGGGCCACCGCCGCAGACTCTGTGGTCACGGACAGTTCCACCTCCAAGTCCAGCTTCTCTGCGTCTAGGGCGGGTAATGTGCTGGAGCTCTGAGTAGTTATTGCACTCAGGTTAGAAAAACCAGGTTAGACGGAAGACACCAGTTAAATTTGAATTTTAAACAAACAAGTGTTTATGCACATTCACACAATATTGGAGGCAAAACGATACAAAATTCTTTTGTTTATATGAAATTCAAATTTGCTAGGTGTCCTGTATTTTATTTGCTAAATATGGCAGACCTTTCTGGGTGAACTGGCCTATATAATGCTTCAGTTTTTCATTTTTTTCTCAGTCCTTTTTCTGTGTCCAGTTGCCTTAGTTACTTTTCACTTGGTGTGAAAAGACACCATGACCACGGCAACTTATAAAAGAGAGCATTTAATTTGGAGGCTGGCAGTTGCAGAGGGTTAGAGTCCGTGGCCATGATGGCGGGAAGCATGGCAGTGGACAGGCAGGCATGGCACTGGAGCAGAAGCTGGGACCTCACATCCTGAGATGACAACCATGAGGCAAAGAGAGAGAGAGCCAACTGGGAATGGCATCCCCAGTGACACACCTCCCCCAACAAGGCCACACCTCCTCATCCTTCCCACACAGTTCTGTCTACTAAAGACCAGTCATTCAATACGTGAGCCTATGGGCCATATCATTCAAACTACCACAACTATCTTTTAGGAAGACTCTCCCACTCCCATTTGTCTCCTGATGTGGGGATCCCCTAGGAATGTGTCTATAATCGCCTTTTACCTCCCTCCATCCATTCTAAGATTAATGCTACCATTTTGACATACATATGTTTCAAGTCTCCCCCCATTTCTAGTCAATCTTAGACCTATGTGTTCCTCTGCCTGAGGGACATTAGCAAAATGTTCTGAACATTAGAAACTAAAATGCAGGGCTGGATAGATGGCTCAGAGGTTAAGAGTACTGACTGCTCTTCCAGAGGACCCGGGTTCAATTCCCAGCACCCACATGGCAGCTCACAACTATATATGCCAGCTTCAGGGGACCCAACACCCACAGCAAAAACATCAATGTACATTAAAATGAATAAATTTTTAAAAATGCAACGCATCACAGAGATGGGCGTCAGTGTGGTGTACCTCCAAAGCAGAGCTATCAGTAGATCCCACGGGTAAGTTTCCTGTTCCGGCCTCTGAAGCCATCACCCCCTCATCTCTTCTAGGGAGCAATCAGGAGGTGGCAGGCATGACAGATAGCTCTTTCTTTCCTGGTGTTTCACTCCAAGGCACGCATGTGTGTATACACCTGCACACTTGCACACCCCCGCACACATCTCTAATCAGCCCTAGCCTTTAATTCCCCTCAGTCTCTCGGAGTAGTTCCTTTTTCTGGTCCTGCTGCCCCTACCCCACCTCACGTGGTCATCACTCATCATTTGGCCTGACCCAGTCTTCTCCTTCTTCTCCCTGTTCACTCACTGATTTGCAAACGAATTTGTTGGGTTCTTTCTCTCTCCACCAACAGACCTTGAATCACATTTCTCAGACTCACATCTGACTCACTTACTCCCCTGGCTTAAAAATCCTGGATGTGGAGCTGTAGGGATGGCTCAGTGTTTAAGGGCATGTACTGCTCTTGCAGAAGACCCAGGTTCTGTTCCCAGCACCCACATGGTGGTTCACAACCATCTGTAACTCCAGTTCTGATGCTTTCTTCTGACGTCTGAGAGCACCAGCATGTATATGGTATGCAGACATATGTGCAGACAAAACACAGATACATTTTTTAAAAAAATTAGCCAGGAGTGGTAGTGTGCACCTTTAATTCCAGTGATCCAGAAGGCAGAGTGTAGCTAGAGTTTTCCTGCCTTGCCCACAGTCAGGACAAATCTTTGTCACCCGCCAGTCCCACAGCCACTCAGACCCAACCAAGTAAACACAGAGACTTATATTGCATACAAACTGTATGGCCATGGCAGGCTTCTTGCTAACTGTTTTTATATCTTAAATTAATCCATTTCCATAAATCTATACCTTGCCACGTGGCTTTTGGCTTACCGGCATCTTCACATGCTGCTTGTCCTGGCCGCAGCTGGCAATGACTCCTTCTGCCTTCCTGTTCTTTCTTTTCTCCTCTCTGTTAGTCCCACCTATACTTCCTGCCTAGCCACAGGCCAATCAGTGTTTTATTTATTGACCAATCAGAGCAACTTGACATACAGACCATCCCCCAGCACAGCCAAGTGCAGACCATCTCAGACACCTGCACTCAGGCCCATGGTCCTAATCATCCTCTATACGGACCTGCTGGGTAAAGCCACGAGGAACCCAAGAACGGGCTCCCACAGGACATACAGAACATCCCACAGCAGCAGAGGGCAGGCCAATCTCTGAGTTCAAGGCCAGCCTGGTCTACAGAGCTAGTTCCACATCAGCCAGGGCTACACAGAGAAACTGTCTCCAAAAACCAAACCAAACAAATAAAATCTTGGGGGGAGGAGGGGGGCAGGCATGGTGTGGTGCACTCCTTGAATCTAAGCTCTCAGGAATCAAGAGGTAAGTGGATCTTTGTGAATTTGAGGCCAGCATGGTCTACATAGCCCATTTCAGGACAGGAGGGGCTGCATAGAGAGAGCCTGTCTCAAATAAATAAATAAATAAATAAATAAATAAATAAATAAATAAATAAATAACTCTTGAAACATGAGCAGAAACACAGAGTGTTAGCATGGGCCTCCATGACTTGGCCTCTGCTTCCTGTGCACACTCATGGCCAAACCCTTCTTAGGTCTTCCTCCCCTGGCTCCAGTCAGCATTCTCTGGCACCCCAGGCATTCTCTGCCTCTCTGCTCACTGGAACAGCTGGCAAGCACCACCCCCCTCTGCCGGTTCTCTAGACAGCTGCTGCTCAGGAAGCATTTTCTTTACTAGAGGAATTCTCACTCCCCTCAGCCAGAAAGGCAGCTGTTTCCTAGCTGTAGACTGTATGTATCTCTTCCTTTCCAGCCCACCCTCTGCTCTTATGTAAGAGGAAAGGTCTGAGACATGAGGATTTCCCACATCTAGAAAGGTGACTGGAACTACCTTGAATGGAATCCATTTTGTCTCTATGAGAATCTGCCTTGGAGGCTGGGGTGGGTGGGTGGGGCATTGATTGACTTATTTGTCTGACATTCTGTTAACAAACACTTTGAGCTCTGATGATGATCCAGGCCTTTGGGATGAGGAAGGACCGGGAGATTCAGAGACCCTTGATCTCCAGGGTCTCCCAGAGTCTGTCACTCCAGTCAGGCGCCTCAGGGTCCAGGTAGAATATCCTGAGAGGTCCTGCTTCCTGAGTGAGTTCTTTCTCGTGTGATGGATTCATCCAACAAATGCATACTAAGCATCTGCTATGAGCTAGGGACGGACGTTTTGCGGACCCTCGTTCTCCCAGAGCTGGCTTTTCAGGATGGTGAGGGAGACAGAAAAGAGAATGAGCTGGGGGAAACAACAGATTTAGAAGTTGCATGCAAGGCCAGGAGCCCTTCAGCGAGGGCGGAGGAGAAAGTGTTTTAAACAAGGCTTCTCTGAGAAGGCAAATGACCTTGGTGTGTGTGTGTGTGTGTGTGTGTGTGTGTGTGTGTGTGTGTGTGTGTGAAGGAAATCCACATTTGTGTTTTTTTTTTTTTTTCCCTGCAAATATCTCACAAGGGAGGCCGCGGTGTGCAACAGGGCAGAAAAGGCCCGGATCGCAGAAATGATTCCAGTTTGAGCTGTCTCTGATGGACACTTGAAAACCGTCTGGGAGCCGGGAAGCAGGCGCTCTCGGGGGCGAGGGGGGGGGGGGGGGCTGTCGCGGGGCTGTCAGGCTAATCCGGCTGCTTGCTCCCACCCTGCCCCTCCCTAGGGGGCGTTTGCTTCGCGGAGCACAGTTCAGCCGAAGCGAGCTCTGCCAGGCGCTTTGAGCAGAAAAAGCAGAGCGGCCGCGGAAGAGACAGCGAGAGGGACTGGGGAACAGAGGCTGCTGCAGAGGCGATGGGCAGGGCGACAGGGCCACCGTGCGCCCGGGGCCCCGGCCTAGCAACCCATGCTTCTCCGGGACCGCAGGACTGTCTCTTCAGTGATGACCGGGCGGCAGCGGTGGCCTAGGAGCACCGAGCAGGGAGCCCGCTGCCCATCGCCTCGTTTGGAGCTGGCGGGTCGTGAAAACACCCCGGGACAGGACGGTCCCCGCGCTAGGGCTCTCCCGCTCCGAGTTGCACAACCAACTGTTTCGTCATTTCGCCACAAACCCCGTCCACTGTGGGGCCGCGCATTAAAAAGTGTTATTCGCTTTGAAGGTTTTGTCTAATGGTTCTAAACTGAAAGAAAATGTTTTCCTATTACTTAATTCAATCATAGCGAAGAGACTTGGTAAAAAGCCCACGGATTTTGTCCCCAAGTGTGACAGAGTTCTCTTTGTGTTTGCTTATCCTCCGCTGTCACACACTTTAATTCGCCTCTCTTTATCTGGCATTCAAAACTTTCTTCAATGACATTCAATAAGGTCCAGGGGCTGCAGGGAGAGGGGGAAACTGGTTATTCCCCCCCACACACCCCTCTATATTCTTTCCCAGTAGCTTTGGCCTTGCTTGTATTCAAGGGCTCTTAACCCCTTCCTAGCTTGGAGTGCTGGGCAGCTCCCAGGAGGGCCCCGCACTGGCATCTCCGGGGGCATGCCAGCTCTAGGGCTCAGCGGCCTCTCCGTCTACCCTCGGGCCGCATCCACACCCACTCCTCCGGAGCCCGCCTCAGCCCAGCGGGGTGCCCCTCTCCACTCGCAGCTCTCCACCACCCAGCCCAGCCCCAATTTCCCAGAGAGCAATTAGAACGGGAATTAGGCTGCATTGATGCGTACCGGCTGGTTTGCAGGAGCTTTGGGGCCGAGACCGTGGCTTGGGGGCACCCCATGCCAAGCACCAGGGAACCATTGATCCCTCGCTCCAGCTAGATGGCGAGATGGCACGCCCTCGGTGCAGGTTAGTCCCCTATTGCGGCTCTCCCATTGTGGGAGCGGTTGTTCTCACACACACCCTCTCTCCCATAACAAATCATCTTTGATTTTTTTTTTTTTTAACCAGTTGTTTGTGGCTGCTCGTACTGGACGGATGTCATGAACAGTGTAAACCAGTGCAGACGCCTCGGGTTTGGGTAGCCTTGTCCTGGTCCCCCCCACCCCCATCCTCGAAAATCTCCCCCTTCCTGGTCTCACGATTCTGTTCACGACTGAGAGCAGGTGACGGCCGCGATTTGTAAAAATCGAAAGTAGTAAATTCGAAATATTTATGCTAATTCCCCATTGTATGGAAAACGCACAGGAACGGAAACAGCTCTGAACCGCGAGTGATTTTTTTTTTAAAAAACTGAAGATATGTACACAGAGCGGGGCATTTGAAGTTGTTTAACCATTGTGTGACCAGGAAAAAAAAAAAAAACAGTGGCGCGATGGGAGGAAGAAGCAAAGGGCGAGCGGAGCTGGGAGAGACAGAAGAGCGCCCTTTCTTTCTCTCCAGCCGCGGGAAGGCAACGGTCCCGAGGGCATCCACGAATCTAGGGGAGTGTGCGCGAGTGGAGAGTGCTCGGGCAACGTCTGTGCGAGTCTAGACCGTCCACACTCGCCACGCTCGGTGAATGACTGGGCTTTCACGCCCCACGCTCTGTATCTGTCCACATTTTCAAAGTCTACCCATCCCGGTGCTCGTTTTATTATTTTGTTTCTTGACATCCGCGGCCCTGGTGTTGAAGGAAAGGGCTGGTTGACCACCGGCCACCGAACAAAGACTAGGGATCGGATGCAACACTAAGGTTGAGACCATTTGAAAAATTCAGAGAAAACACAGGGACAGAAATGAGGCCAGTCTTGAACAGGCCTGTCTTCCTCCTCTGGGGCGCATCTCCTCTCCAGAAACCCTGTTCTGTCTCCAACGCTAGACGAGAAGGGACTCCACAGGTGGGAATGAGGGACGTCTGCTAGGAGCTCGCAGGATGCAGGGCTGAACAGAGAGAACTAAGAGAAAGCACTACACTTGCTGTGTCGGGGGGGGGGGCTCTTAAGGAAGAGGTAACAGAGAGCAAGGGACCGAGATCAACTGGGCAGAGGAGATGGGTGTGTGCCCACGGGGATCTGTGGAAGCGAGGCAGCACGGGTGCAAAATCAATGAGATAAATGGGCCGGTTGCCAGCGCAAAGCCAAAGGGGAATAAGAAATAAAGAGAAAGAAAAGAATATTAAATCGCGGGAGAATGAGAAAATAAACCCGAAAAGGGGAGTGGAGGGGGCGAGTGCGCCTGTTACGGCGTGGGTGGGGTTGACAAGAATAGAGTACATTATGCAGTTCATTTAGTTAACAAGTGAAATAATGAGGAAGCGTGCAGAGAGAATGCCAAGAGAAAGGGCACAAAAACCCTATTGAGAGGCCCCGGCCGCTCCTGGCGTAGCCCATCACATGGCAATAGTCCTATTTAAGCGGCGGCGGCGGCGTCTTTCAGCACCACTAGCGCTGGCCAGCACCTCGCGCGCTCCGGGCGGCGCCCGCAGCAGCAGCAGCAGCAGCAGCAGCCGCCGAGGTGACTTCAGCTGCGCTTGAGTTGCGCGTGGAGCCTCCGGGGCCCGGGCAGTTGCGGGAGGCCGCGGCCGGGGGAAGCGAGTGCAGGACCCGCAGCTCCCTTAGGCGCCCGGGGCGGGCTGGCGGCGGGTGGACCGCGCGCCGGCGCCATGCCGCGTTCCTTCCTGGTGGACTCCCTGGTGCTGCGGGAGGCCAGCGACAAGAAGGCGCCCGAGGGCAGCCCGCCACCGCTCTTCCCTTACGCGGTCCCCCCGCCGCACGCGCTGCATGGCCTCTCGCCCGGCGCCTGCCACGCGCGCAAGGCCGGCTTGCTGTGCGTGTGTCCCCTCTGCGTCACCGCCTCGCAGCTGCACGGGCCCCCCGGGCCGCCGGCGCTGCCGCTACTCAAGGCGTCCTTCCCTCCCTTCGGATCGCAGTACTGCCACGCGCCCCTGGGCCGCCAGCACTCGGCCGTGTCTCCTGGAGTCGCCCACGGCCCGGCTGCGGCCGCAGCAGCTGCCGCGCTCTACCAGACCTCCTATCCGCTGCCGGACCCCAGGCAGTTCCACTGCATCTCCGTGGGTAAGCCAGGGTCCCCCCGCGCGAGCTGGCGTGGAAGAACCGGTGATGGCAGGGGGCAAGTGGGCGAGCTGGGGATCGGGAAAAGGTGCGCTATGAAGGCGGTGAGGATTCTGTCCCGGATCTTCGAGGGACGCTCACAGTAGTGGGCCGGGGCAGAACGCAGGAACCGGGGTGAAGGCTGAAGATCCTGGGTCTGGGGCTTTTGGGGGGGGGGAGTTGGCGGTTGAGGTCAGCTTCAGGGAGTTCCATAAAGGGATGTTAGGGACGACCTAACAGAGAATAAGGGATTCTGTGACTTGGCAAGGAGGTGCCCGCCCGTGGTGAGTGGAAAGGGTGTGTGTGGGGGTCCAAGGTTGAAGCTAACCGCAGCTCAGCGGGAAATTAGGCCCGTGGCTCAGATGTTTGATGACTTCTCTCTCTGTCCCCGCGTCGCCCCTCCAGACAGCGGCTCGAACCAGCTGCCCAGCAGCAAGAGGATGCGGACGGCGTTCACCAGCACGCAGCTCCTAGAGCTGGAACGGGAGTTCGCCTCCAACATGTACCTGTCCCGCCTGCGGCGCATCGAGATCGCGACCTATCTGAACCTGTCCGAGAAGCAGGTGAAGATCTGGTTTCAGAACCGCCGAGTGAAGCATAAGAAAGAGGGCAAAGGCAACAGCCACCGCGGCGGGGCGGGGGCGGGGGCCGGCGGGGGCGCAGCGCCAGGCTGCAAGTGTTCCTCGCTCTCCTCGGCCAAGTGCTCAGAGGATGACGACGAATTGCCCATGTCTCCATCCTCCTCCGGGAAGGATGACAGAGATCTCACAGTCACTCCGTAGGTGCGCCCTTCAGAGGACCACTGGCTCCCCGGCCCTTCCCGCACCTCAAAGACTGGTTCCCCAGGCACCCGCCGCCAATCGATGGATTTGGGTAGGGCTTCGCCGTGGTACCCAGCTCCAGACAGAGCTAAGACTCTAGCAGAGACTTGAAGACAGTGCCCCTGGCCCTTAGGCTCCAAGGGTGTCTAGGAGGACTCCAAGCGCTGAACCCAAGTTCTCCGGGTCCTCTTCCCAGGACGTAGCCTTCCCCGGAGGCGCGCAGGCCCGAGCCCAGCGGCTTGCTGGCGGACTGCACCTCCTCGCCCACCCTTTCTGGGCTGGTCCAGGCTTTCTTGCTGCCTCTCCCCTCTCCTCCTCGGTCAAGCTGGGCCTTTCACTCCGCGAATGGCTGTTTGCTTCCCTTTTAACATTTTTTCCCCCTTGTCCTCAACTGTTTTCCCACAGTGGTCGTTTTTGCAACGCGCTTATGAACTGAAGTTTTCCCTTTTCCTTCCCTCCCCCCTCCTCAGGGAGCCTCTTCCTTCAGTCCCTTTGCCCCTTGACCTGGGACAGGTATTGCTGTTCGAAGTCCTCTTAGCAGAGAGGAACGTCTCCCGTGGCGTTGCGTTGGGGAAAAGACTTAGTTTGTTTCCACATTCCCTCAGATGAAGACCGACCCCTCTCCTCCGCCATAAACGACCTCTCCCCATCCTCCAGGTCCAAGCCGGCGGGGTACTGACTGTGTAATTGTATGGTCTCTGTAATGCCAGAAGATATTTATTTATTTATTTATGTACAAAATTTTAAATAAACTTTTTTTTTTTCTTAGAAATTCCTCTGCCTTTGGGTGCCTAGGTTTAGAATGTGGGCTAGGCAGGCACGGACATAGGCTGACACTCTTCCGGGGCGTTGCAGAAATCCAAGAGCAGCTTCTCACCTGACAGCCAGCCACCGCCCTCCCCACACCCCCAGGCCCCCTGGAGCTCCCGGCTTCTGCTCCAGCTCCGCACCCTTCCCAGGGTTCTTGTGCGGGCCCCACATGGTGCTCTCCAGCAAAGGATGCCATACCTTGGTGGCTAACCCCAAGGTATGAGACTAGAGGCTAGTCTTGACCTTGCCTTCTTTAGAAAGGGCGTGCCTTGTTTGGCTTCCTGGCAAAAGGTCCTTGCAACGGCTCACGATTCCAGGTGAGAATTCCGACCGCCTGAAGCGACCTCATTGCTGGAGCAGTAGGGAGCCAGCCTGGGGTTCGGGGACCTCGCATTTTGGCCAATTCTATTAGAAACCCCCACAGTCGCTATGGCATAGACTCTACCCTTTAGTCTTCCTGGGGGGGGGGTGGTCTGCGTGTGTTTTTTTTTTATACGTCTGTGTTAGATGAAGAGCATGGAGTTCCGCCGAGACGTGAGCACATAAACGCTAAGACACCCAGGTATTTCTGCAGTCAGGAATTTAAAAAAAGGGCAGAGAGAGGATCCAGGTGCTACCTCCGGAAGACTTGATATTTCTTATCCGACACCTAGGATCCTTCTTTTCCTTCCAGAAACCCACCCTTCAGCTAACACACGCAGAAGAACCCCGAACTCGCTGTATCTAGGCAAAGCATCTCTCATGGAAAAAAGACATGAAGGAGGGGTTGCTCAACATTCGTCGTACGTTTTTCTTGTTTTGTCTTCTCATTGAAACCAGGCTCTCAGTGCGAGAGTCTCTCTCCAGTTCCCCCCAGAACAGCGGGCACCCCTAGGAGAACCCGGTTTTGATTCTCCCCCTTTTTATTCAGATAGAGAGGGAAACTGTTGGCTTGGCCCTGCCTCCCACCCCCATTCCCATCCATCTGAACTTCAGTCTCCCTCGGGCTGGTTCTCCAACCTCCCCGGAGGAGGCACGGTGCCAACCTAAAGGCAGCCAAGGCTCTCGGGACTTACGCTGATAGAATAGAGACTGGCGTCTTGTTGGGGCGACTGCGGTGCCTTCCTGGCTGACATGACCACGTAGGGTTTGTCGAGCGTGCTGATGGGTCCTTTAGCCCCATGAAACCCACCAGTGTGTCTTTGGCAAGGATTCAGAGGCGGACTGCCCCAGTGACCCTCAGTGTGCGGAAGTCAGCAGTGGATTCGAAGGGCTCGCTTAAAACCAGGTCTTCGCTTGGATTATCTGAATGGGTGGCTTCTGTGCAGAAGGACAGGCTCCGTGGGAGACCCCTCCACAAGAAATACAGTTTCAAACCCGCGGGAGAGCCGAGTTGGGACTGGGAGGCCCCTGGTCTCCACCTTTATTTGGGGTCTCTGAGTCTTGCTCCTCTCGTTCTCTGTGGCACAGGCAGTGATGGTTTGTAGTGCGCCGCCGAGCCCACACCGCTTCGATTTTCCCAGGAGCCAGGTTTCTTCCTCTGATCTCTTTCCCAGGGCTTCATTTTCCTGCCAGTCTTGGGGCCCAGAGCGCTAGGCTTTTGGCATTCTGGTGGGCGACCCTGGAGCGTAGTGGGATTAGAGCGCAGCCTGCTCCTGCCAGCCCCGGCGGTTCCCCAGACCTTGGTGAAGCGCAGCGAAGGAAGTGCGGAAGCGGCTTCCGTGGCGGTGGCGGCGAGCAACAGGGCTCAGAGTCTCGGCCTGAACCACAGCGACCCGCATCCGAAAGGTCCCACAGGATTCCGCTCGCAACAGCCTACAGACTCCGGCCTGAATGCAGAAATAGTCTGGGTTTTATAGGGACCTAGTCTCGAGGTTGAAGTAGGGGTCCGAAGTCAGTCCTCCAAGCATGGGTTGGGGTTGCAAACCCCATCTGGGAGACACAATTCAGCCTTTAAATCCATGGTTTGAGCTGGAATTTGGAGTTTGTAAGGCAAACTGTAAAATTAGACTCAAACCGGATGATCAAGATGAGGTTTCCTGTGAATTATCATTGAGTTGGAGAATCCACAAATGGATCGCCAAGTTTATTTCGGCAACAGAGTCCTTTTCCCAGTAGAGGGTAGTGGCTAGGGGTTTGAGGAACTAGAATTCAGTCTTGGCTTTGCAAACCATTTCTACCGTTTACTTAAACTGGGTAATTGTGCTCGGTTTCTGTGCAATATTGAAGGATAGAATTCACATAGAACGCTAAGCACAATGCCCGCCAAATTTCAGTGAGAATCGACATTGTCGTTGTTGCATTGAAATGGTTCCCAGTAGCGTCCACATCCGTGGTGGGAGTGTAGTTAGTGATGAATTATTCAGGGGGTACTGAGGTGACCAGTCACACACAGCTTCGCCCTGAACAAAAAGCAAGAAGAATCCCAGCGCATAAACTGGGTGTGGTGAGGATGCTCGCCCTAATCCCAGAACTGAGGCAGGGGAAGCAGGAGTTCCATCAAAGCTGGGAATCACTTCAAACAAGGGTCCTCCCCCCCACCTTCTGGTGGACCAGGTCCTCCACCCCGCCTTGCTGATGTCTTAGTTCAGATGATTCTTTTAGGGGTGTGCCCTAACCTGCATCCTTGTCCTCGACCCTTAACTGCCAATAGATCCATCCATCCATCCATCCATCCATCCATCCATCCATCCATCCATCTCTGTCTCACTTGTGACAGTTAGTCTCCTGGAGGGCAGAACAGTTTCAGGCTGAAAACCACTAATCCGGATCTGAAATGTCCCTGTTGAAATCCCAAATGGCCGGGATTGCACAGCCCAAATCTGAGCATTCTTCCTCCCTCTCTCTCAGTTCTCTGTCTCAGACATGTGGGGTGCTAGACCTGCATTGTGGGGTGCTGGATCTGCACTGTGGGGTGCTGTGTAAGGAGGAAGGGGAAAGAGAAATAGAGGCTGGAGGGAGGGGGCGGGGCATCCCAACAAAGGCATCTCTTCTCATCCTCAGAACAGTTCAGGGGGAAGGCTGGGATGCTTGAAAGCTTGCTGGATGAGTGGCTGGCAAGCCACCACAGCCTTCCCAGAGCTTACTATGCATATGGCTCAGGGCTTGTAGATACTTGGGATTCATGAAGCAGGTGCTGTCCATAATGTCCGTGCTATCTCACAGGGGAACCTTTCGGGAAATTATTTTGGAAACAGAGGTGTGTCCCAACAAACCTGTCTTCCCTCGCCTCTCCTTCCCCCTCCCCCTCTCTCCCTCTCTCCCCTTCCCTCTCTCCCCTTCCCTCTCTCCCCTTCCCTCTCTTCCCTTCCCTCTACTCCCCTCCCCCCTCCCCTCCCCCTCCCCTCTCCTCTCCCCTCTTCTCTTCCATTATGGCTCTTCTTCTTTTCTTTCTTTCTTTCTCTTTTTTTGGAGGGGGGTTTCTCTGTGTGGCCCTGGCTGTCCTGGAACTCCCTCTGTAGACCAGCAGGCTTCAAACTCACAAAGATCCTCCTGCCTCTGCCTCCCAAGTGCTTGACAGTTTGAAGCTAAAATTCAATTCTCTTTGATTAAAGTCTCTCATCTTCTATTCAAAGACAGAAACTTCTGAAAACAGGGACCAAAGAGGGCTGATGATGTTGTTAAGTGTCAGGATGCATGCTGTTTATATGCAAGGCTGTGGGTTCAAACCAGAGCCATCAAAAATTCACATACAGCCGGGCAGTGGTGGCGCACGCCTTTAATCCCAGCACTCGGGAGGCAGAGCCAGGCAGATCTCTGTGAGTTCGAGGCCAGCCTGGGCTACCAAGTGAGTTCCAAGAAAGGTGCAAAGCTACACAGAGAAACCCTGTCTCGGAAAAAACAAAACAAAACAAAACAAAAAAAAATTCACATACAGGCAGAATGTGGTGGCCCAGCACTTGGGAGGCAAAGGCAGGCAGGTGGGTCTCTGAGTTTAGTTCAGGGCCAGCCTGATCAACATAGTGAGTTCCAAGACAGCTAGGGCCGCACAGAGAAACTCCGCCTTGAAAGGGCAAATAAATAAATCAAATAAATAAATGAATGAATAAACTCACATGCACACACCTGTGCATGAATGTTGACCGCTCTTGACTTTTCCTGAGAAGGCCCTAGAAGGGCAAAGATGTAGAAGGGTCTTGAGGACTGGGGGTATAAGGAGAGGGGAAGGGACCTGGAAGAGCTGGAAGGACAAGAAAAGAATCACGGGTCCTGGAGGGTTCTGAATGCCACTCTGGCACCAGTCTGGGTTTCTTGGGGTCATGTGCCTCCCACTCACAAGATCAGGGTATGAATTGGTTTAACAGACTCTTGCAGAGCCAACATCACCCCCAGACTAAATGAGTGGTTCCAACGAGACAACACCACACTAATCCACCTCTTTCCCAACCTCTCATGGCATAAGTTCCTAATACGGTGGTCTCTCTTGTCCCAGGCCTGAAACACAAACAGAACTCAGCCATATACATAATGTTTTTATACAATACACACACACGGTGAAGTTTACTTTATAAATTAACCAAGAGGCTAATCATTAGTAACAGAGCATTTATAAGACTATGGCAATAAAAGTTATTTAAAACCTGTGAGTTATTTACTTCTGGCATTTACTATTTAAATTTTTTTGGCTAATGTAGAACACAGGTAACTGAGGCCAAAGAATATAAAACAGCACCCAAAGGGGTGACTACTGTACTCATAGGTTTGTGCTTGTGAGCATGTGTTGTGTGTGTGTGTGTGTCTGTGTGTGTGTGTGTGTGAGCATGTGTTTGTGTGTGTGTGTGTGTGTGTGTGTTAGAGGGAGGTTAAGCCAAAATGAAGGGGTTTTGTTGCTGTTGTTGTTGTTGTTGGTGGTGGTGGTGGTGGTGGTGGTAGTGATGGGTTTTTGTTTTTGTTTTACAAGGTTTCTCTGTGTAATCCTGGATGTTCTGGAACTCACTCTGCAGACCATGCTGGCCTCAAAACCAGAGATCTGCCTGCCTCTGCCTCCTGACTGCTGGATTAAAGGTGTGCATCACAACACCTGGCACAAAATGTTTTTAAAATATAAGAAAAAGGGGGCTGGAGAGATGGCTCAGAGGCTAAGAGCACTGGCTGCTCTTCCAAAGGTCCTGAGTTCAATTCCCAGCAACCACATGGTGGCTCACAACCATCTGTAATGAGATCTGGCGCCCCCTTCTGGCCTGCAGGGGTACATGCAGACAGAATACTGTGTACATAATAAATAAATAAATCTTTAAAAGATATACACATACATATATATATGAAAAACAGTTAAAAGGGGGCTGGGGCTCTAGCTGAGGTGGTTTAGTGTTTCCTCGCTTGCACAAAGCCCTGGCTACCATCCCCCATACACCCCACACACAGCGTAACACCAGGATAATCCCAGCACTGGGGAGGTAGAGGAGGGAACATCAGAGAGTCAGGGTCATCCTGGGCTACATAGTGAGTTTTGAGGCCATCTTGAGCTACATAAAGCCCTGCCCTAAAAAATTAAAAACAAAACACAACTGGTGAATCTAAGGAGACTAGGCCGAGCACTGGACTTCGCAAACAGCTGGTCCCCCACTGTGGTTCCAACCCTGTTGTCCCTGTCCCTGTGCTGTCCTTGAAGCACCGGGGAAGATGGAGGCTGGGAATTCCTGACAATGTCTTCTGGGCTTGTTTCGGTGAGTGTGCATCCCCAGCTCAAGGGCAGGAAGCCCCCGCCACGTCCAAATTGGGAGGCACTTAGGTTTTTGTTTTTATTCCTCCTCTGAAAATTGTATGCATGCGTATAATTCTCTTTGATCATATCAATCCCCCATTCTCCCTCCAACTCCTCTCAGGGCCCTTCTCTTACTGCACCCCCCCCCCCCCCCAACTTCCTATCCTCATTTCTCAGCCTACCGAGTCCAGTCAGGGTTGCCCTTGTGTGTGTGTGTGGGGGGGGATGTTAAAGGCTGACGGGGTCCATGTGTTTCGGCCTGCATTCAGGGATACCATAGGTAAGGAGGATGGCCTCAGGAGTCCTGCCTGCCCTGCCCCCGGGGTCAGACTGGACCTGAGCGTAGAGTCAGCCAGCATTTACTCTGGGGATCCTTACAGGGAGGGGTTTCTTCTGCTGGTTCTGTTGGGCTGGGCTGTCCGTTAAGGACACAGACACACTCAGAAAAGGCACAGGGAGAGCTGGGCGCCCCCTGCTATCCCAGAACTGGGAAGGCAGCAGGTTTGGAGGATCAGGATTTCCAGGTCAGCCTGGGCTACAGCGTGAAACCCTATCTCAATTAAAAACAAAACCACATGGAGAAGGTAACATCTGCGAGCCAAAGAGGAGCCTCATAGGGACCCACACTGCTGCCGCCGCCGTGGCCTTGGATTTCAGCTTCAAGAACTAGGAGACAAGAAATGTCCCTTGTTTAAGCTGCCTGGTCGGTGGTCCTTTGTTAAGGTGGCCCTAGGTGGGTCAGACGAATTCTCTCTGAAGTCAGGCTATGTGACAAACTCCAGTTCTGCTCTTGTTTCTCTGCTCAGCCTCCATTTTCCTCAGATCCTTCCACCTAGACTGTGTTCTGTCAGATGCGAATTAAAATCTTGCTGGGCGGTGGTGGCGCACACCTTTGATCCCAGCACCTGAGAGGCAGAGGCAGGTGGATGCCCGAGTTTTAGGCCAGCCTGGGCTACAAAATAAGTTCCAAGAGAGCCAGGGCCACAGCGAGAAGCCCTGTCTCAAAAACCAACAAAACAAATCTCTTTCAGAAAAGAGCATCTACTGAAATAGACTCTTGGGCCTTGTGGGACATTACTACCAAATCAAATGGAGCCTAGGTACAAGCTGTGCACCTCACCTGATGCTCGGGCCTGGGAGCTGGACCTGGGGCTAGCCATCTGGACCTCCTCCCCACCAATCTGAAGTGAGAGGTGAGTAACTCCACGGTGCCATGTACCAACTCTTCCCTATTGAGCCTCCACATGATGGTGAATGACCGATGGTAAAGTCATTGTCCCAGCAGACACCTCAGCGGTGGCCATTAGCTGCATGCCCACAGCAGAGACCTTGCCTAGACTCCGTCCTCCTTCTGCCTGACTTCTAAGCCCATTTTTCCGGCTTTCCCTTTGACTACCAGATGGCTTCACTTCCTTTTCTATTTCACTAGCCAGAACTGGCTTCTGTGGCCTGCAGTCAAGAACTGGGAGTGACGTGGTAACCTACACCATGATCAAGTCCCGGAGAACCTGTACAGGTTGGTGAACAGGCTGGGGGATGCACCAGATTCCTCCTGGAAACGAGTTTTGCCCTGACGGGTGGAAGTCAAACTCACATAGGCTTCTCTGTCCAGGGCTCCTTGAGCATATAGGCAGGGGTGATCCAGGGTCACAGCTAGAGCAGGACCGACCTCTCCTTGGCACACCCTCAGCTCTTTGGACAGCAGTGATGGGCTTCCTCCCCATTTGTACTGAGAAGCCATATATATCATCTTACAGGCTGTGCCCTTTTGAGTGGCCATCTGTGGTGGACATGGATTCATACAGTTGAGCTCTGACATTGCACACCATGACATGTGTGCCCCTCTGCACAAAAATAAACATCTAAAAGAGAAATACTTTTAAATATGCTGGGAGTTTTCTATTTGATTTTATTTGGGGTTTTGCTATGTAGTCCAGGTTAGCCTCAAGCTCTTTACCCTCCTGTGTGGTGATATGTTGTGTCCCCCAATATATTGTGCACCCTAATAAAGCTTATCTGAAGATCCGAGGAAAAAGCCAACCACCATATTAAACATAGAAGTCAGGCAATGGTAGCACACGCCTTTAATCCTTGCATTTGGGAGGCACAGATCCATCCGGATCTCTTGAGTTCAAGGCCACACTGGGAACAGAATCAGGTGTGGTGGCACATGCCGCGTTTAATTCCAGCACTAGTTAACTATAAAGGTTTGGAGGTCTGTATAGACAGACAGGAAGTGATAGAGCTGGGCAGGCAGACGGACAGGAAGTGATGTAGCTGGACAGAGAGAGGAAATGAGATGGGAGAATAGAAAGGATACAGGCATGAGTAGACAGGAAGTAGCGCTCTCTCTCTGGAGGCTGAGGAGTTGGTGAGGTGAGGTTGGCTGTGGCTTGTCCTATTCCTCTGATGTCTCAGTTTTCACCCCAATATCTGGCTCCGCCGAGTTTTTTCTTAATAAGACCATTTAACGATGCGTGTTACACTCCTGTCTCTGATTCCCCAGGGCCGACGTTACAGAAGTGGTTTTACTTTTAAAGCACACGCAGATTTCAGTGGTGAAAAGTTTGGAGCCCTCTACATTTTTCAGAGTGCTAGCATCCCTGAAACCAAAAAGTTTGAGAGGGGTTGTGGTGGCGTCCTAGGCATGATCCAAATCCATGTCTTTAAAAAAAAGTATTAATTTATGCATATGGGTATTCTCCTGTGTGTACACCTGGTGCCCGCAGAGGACTGAAAGGGCCGTGTGGTTCCACGGCCCTGCAGTTAAAGGTGGCTGTGAGCTGAGCCCGGGTCTTCTGCATGAGCAGCCAATTCTTCCTGCCCCCCTCCCAGACAGGACTTCTCTGCGTAGCTTTGCTCCTTTCCTGGATCTCACTCTGTAGACCAGGCTGGCTTTGAACTCACAGAGATCCGCCTGCCTCTGCCTCCCGAGTGCTGGGATTAAAGGCGTGCGCCACCACCGCCTGGCTTGCAGCCAGTGTTCTTAACCACTGAGCCATCTTGGCAGCATCTTCAAGCCCCTGTCTTTCTCTGTCCCATGAGAAGCAGGATCCACGAATGATGGGAAGGGGCACAGAGGCTGAGGGGCTCTCGGCCTCATTGCAGGGCCATCTTCTCAAATGTATTCAACTGCTGCTCCTGGGCACAGGTGTGCTCAGTGGTGCATTGTGTACAAGGACCTGGGCTCCATTTCTAGCACTAAAATTTAAAAATTTTAAGACCAACTCTGGGAGCCACAGTCTGGGTGCCCACTCGATTCCATAGGCTCAGATAGCCCTGACATCATGCCCTGCACTTCCACTACCCAGTCTCTAAACCTAATAGCTACAAAAAATATTTTTTTTTCTTTCTTTTTTTGGTTTTTCGAGACAGGGTTTCTCTGTGTAGCTTTGCGCCTTTCCTGGGACTCACTTGGTAGCCCAGGCTGGCCTCGAACTCACAGAGATCCACCTGGGCTCTGCCTCCCGAGTGCTGGGATTAAAGGCGTGCGCCACCACCGCCCAGCCAAAAAATAATTTTAAATTAAAACAATATTAGCCAGTGATGCCGTTTCCTATATTCCCAGCATTTGGGTAGCTAAGCTGGAAGAGAGTCAAGCGTTTGAGGCTAGCCTGGGCTACATAGTTAGATCTGGTCTCAAAAACTCAAATACAAATTCAGTAAGTTCAACCCTTGCTAGACCTGACGAGGCATGCATGCAACCCCATAGAGAGGATGTGGGTTCCAAGGCTAGCCTGGGCTATGCACAGAGACCCTGTCTCAAAACAAAAGAAAGCAAAAAAAAAAAACTGCAAACAGTTTTTAAAGTTGTATTGAGCAGAGTCATAATCTTTCTTCTCTTTATTATAAAATATTATAATTAAAATATTTTATTTTTTTTTTTAGACAGAATTTCACTATGTTGCCCTGACTGGCTTTGAACTCATAGAGATCTGCCTGCCTCTGCCTCCCAATTTCTTTCTTCCTTTCTTTCTTTTCTTCTTTTCTTTCTTTCTTTCTTTCTTTCTTTTTTTTTTTTTTTGAGACAGGGTTTCTCTGTGTAGCCCTGGCTGTCCTAGAACTCTCTCTGTAGACCAGGCTGACTTTGAACTCACAGAGACCCTCCTACCTCTGCCTCCTAGGTGCTGGGATTAGAGGAGCGTTCCCTCACTGCCTAGCTCACAACTTCTTACTATCTGCAAATCTGACCCGGGGAACAAAATGTCAAGAAACCCCAGTCCAGCCACTGGCGATGACTACTTTGTTTTGTTGGTTTTGAGACCAGGCTTCCCTGTGCTGCTCAGGCTGACCTGAAACTCTCTATACAACTTCAGTTCTCAGTCTTCCTGCCGCCTCCTCCTCAGTGCCGGGATTACAGCGTGCGCCACCACCCTGGATCTCAGTCCACACCTTATTATTATTATCATGCTCTTAAAGTTGGCAAATGCGGGTAGCAGCTATGCGTGTTATTGCCTCTTTTGCAATTTTGTTCAATGCCTGCATCTTTGCGATGCTGGGGATCAAACCCAAGGTCTTGTGTGTGTTAAGCAAGTGCTCTACCACTGAGCCACATCTACAGCCCCAGTGTCCCTTAATATTAACACCATCCAGTCAAGCACTGGTGGTGGCGGACACCTTTAATCCCAGCAGAGGCAGAGGCAGGCAGATCTCTGAGTTTGAGGCCAGCCTGGTCTACAGAGTGAGTTTCAGGACAGCCAGAGCTACACAGAGAAACCTGTCTTGAAAAACCAACACACACACACACACACACACACACACACACACACACACACACACAGAGGTCACATACAGATCACAGTTCGAGAGAATTCCAGTTATAATGACATTGCCCAGTCCAAGGCCTCCTGGTGACTGTCAGTCAATGTCCTGGGGGTCTTTGCATGCTCTAATATGTGTGTGGCTACATGATTTCTCTTCATAACCCTGGCCCAGTGTCTCAAGCTTAATATGACATTCACTGAATAACAGACACCCCCTTTCCTTCAAGTATTTTTTAATTAAAATGTTAATTTGGCCATGCATAATTTATCTTAACTCTAGCCCAGAAAGAAGGGTGCTAACTTAAACAGCAGTTTGAAATTCTTTCATCAACTTAAGGCATTTGGGGGCTATGAAAGATGCTTCAGAGAATGAAGCTGTCAGGTATTGAATGTGTAAATAAACCTTTTAGCTCACTGACAGAATCCTAGCGTTGTAGGGCTGGAAAAGCATTCTGGGTATTGGGATGCAAATGAGCTTGTCAACAGCGGTTCCAGTGTACCTTGGGGTGGTAAACAAGCTGATCGTCATGGGAAATGTAGTCGGCTTGCCCTGTTTGAAACTGTTACAAATCCCTTGTTCCGTTAGATCTCTGAAAGTTGAATTTGTGAACTTGGTAATACGGCTTAATACCAAGCTGCCAGCCACACCGTCTTTGGATGCCTGACAAGGTCGTCTGGCAGGCCTTAAAGGGGGCACAAGCAGGCGTGCGCAACTAGGTTTGGAATGTAGGGAGTTGGGGCTGAGGGAAACTCAGAGGACCCCAGTGAGATGTGGGCTGCAATTAAGAAATTCTGTGTGGACCTGTGTCCCACTGTGGGATGGCCATGACCTTGGCGGCTCTGCCTGAAACACCCTGTCCACTTTCACCTCCAGCCTGGCCTCTTTGAGGAGATCTCCTCCTTCCTGGACTCCTCAGGCAGAGCTGCTTCTCCAGCCCAGGGGTTCTGTCCGTCTGTTCCCTCCGACCTGTGTTCGTTTGTGCAGACTGGACGCTGACCGAGGTGACCAGCAAGATGATGCCATCTGCGCATGTGCCAGAGTGAGGGTAGGATCCTAACATCTGACCTGTGTTCGTTTGTGCAGACTGGATGCTGACCGAGGTGACCGGCAAGAGGATGCCATCCATCTGGAGACACAGTGATGCTGCAGACAGACTGAGCCTTCTCCGTCCCCGGGTCTCGCTGTTGGGGGCGCTAGTGGAGGATGCTACCCGTGCGTTCTCAGCCCCTGGCCTTGTTACCTGGAAGACAGTCAACAACAAACCCCTGAACTCTGGCCCTGTCTTTCTTCCTGCATCCTCGCCTACCCCTCTATGCATTTTCTGGATCTCTCTGACCACAGTTCCAAAGAAAAACAGCTCACAGGAGGAAAGACTTACTTGGCTCAGGATTTCAGTCCATCGTGACATGATGGCCCAGAAGCGGGGACAGAAGACAGAGCCAGGGACAGCTCTACACTTTTCAAGGGCCTGATGCAGCCACAGCATTCTATCTTTTCACCAGCTGAGCTCCATCTTGTACAGGCTCCCCCAAAACACCACCCACTGGTCAGGAAGCCCTTGGAACCATATCAAACCACATCACCTGTCCTACTTAGAGAATACCTCTGCCGTTTCCTTACATCTCTCTCTCTCCTGAGGGACCAGGATCCTAAATATCACCGCACTCTATAAAGATACCTTTTCAGCCAGGCGGTAGTGGCGCATGCCTTTAATCCAGTCACTCGGGAGGCAGAGGCAGGTGGATCTCTGTGAGTTGGAGGCCACTCTGGTCTACAGATCGAGTTCCAGGCCAGCTAAGGACTTCACAGTGAGACCCTATCTCTAAATCAATCAATCAATCCTTCTCAAGGCCCTCCTTTTCTAAGAGCCCTTGGGGGTTTTGTTTGTCTGCTTGTCGGTTGGTTTGGTTTGAGACAGGGTCTCATGTGTCCTAGGCTGGCCTTGAACTTCTGATCCTCCTGCCTCTACCTCCCTGAGTGCTGGAGGCACCGTGCATGTTTTTATGCAGGAATCACACTCAGAGCTTTGTGCATGCTAAGTGGGACCGAGCTCCGCCCCCAAAACCTTCAGTGTTTTGCTTTAATTTTCATTGCGGGTATTGACTGTCCGCAGAATTGTGCACCACAGAGGACGTTTCCAAACCAGTGCGTATTTGTCCTCTGTGCACATTGCCCCTGCAACCCTCTGTTCCAGTTAATCCCCCGTCCCCCAGTCAATCTCAGTCCTGCCTCCCTGTCATGCTAAATAAACGCTTGTATATGTCTGTGTAAGAGCTAGGAGCCAAAAGTGACTGAAAAGATATGATATTTATCTTTCTGAGACTGCCTTAATTGGCTTAATAGGATTTTCTCAGTGGTGTCCATTTTCTTTTTCCTTTTCTTTTTTTTCTGAGACAGGGTTTCTCTGTGTAGTTTTGGAGCCTGTCCTGGATCTTGCTCTGTAGACCAGGCTGGCCTGGAACCCACAGAGATCCACCTGGCTCTGCCTCCCGAGTGCTGGGATTAAAGGCGTGTGCCACCACCGCCCGGTGGTGTCCATTTTCTTAGGAGCAATGCAATTTAATTTATTATTTGTGGCTGAAAAAAATTCCACTGTGCATATAAGCTCCGTTTGCTTCACCCATCCCTGTTGCTGGACACCTAGGTTGGCCCCACAACTTAGGTATAATGGAAAGGGCTGCAGTGAACTCTGACGTATGTGGTGTGTTAATATTCTGACCCGCCCCTTGGGGCCTCCCGGATCTGAGGACCGAACCGGGGCTAGGTTAACACTCTACCACTGAGCTAAATCCCCAACCCCCCAAAGCCTCTTCTTAAGGAAAACCTCCGCCTCTCTCTCTCTCTCTCTCTCTCTCTCTCTCTCTCTCTCTCTCTCTCTCTCTCTCCCCACTCCCACGAGGTGTGCGCCCCTTGACCCTTCTCTCTTTCTCTCTTCTTTCCTACCTGCTCTTCATTCCTCTATTATAATAAAGCATTTCCGCATGGATGGAGCGTCTGGGTTGTGAATGTTCACCGCCACCCTGCCACCATGCGGAATGGAGTGGGTCGCCCTCCAGCCCACCGCTGCATCTGCCCTGCATGCCAGCATGGGCCCCTGCATGAGTGCGATACCCTGGCCGGGCCAGCTGGGGGTTCCCCACGCGTGCATAATTCATAACATGATGTATGTGTGATATGTAAGTCTCTGCACAAATGCCCAGGAACAGAACGGCTGCATCATACAGAAAAGGCTATTTTTTAAGATTTATTTTTATTTTATGTGTATAAGTGTATAAGTCCCTGCAGTGAGGAAGTGCCTGGTGCCCATGGAGGTCAGAAGAGTGTTCCAGATCCCTTGGAACTGGAGCTAAGAACCATTGTAAGCTGCCACATGGGTGTCGGGGGGAACTGAATCCATACCCTCTCTGCAAGAGCAGCCAGTGCTCTCAACCACCGAGCCCTCTCTCCAGCTCCCGGAAATCTGTTCTCTGTTGTCTGATGAGCCTCTGCTGGTGTCTGTCCCACATGTGTGGTCGTTTGTTTCAGTGCTGACTGTGTGTCTGACGGCTAAGGACACCCTGCTTCCCCATGTGTGGAGTGGCCCTTTGTACTTCATTTCTTACAACTCCTTGCTCACTTCATCAGCTCATTTTCGCATTATTTGATGTCTTTATATCTGATTTCTTTAGTTCTTTGTGTAGCCCACATATCAATGCAAATATTTTCTCTTATTCTGCAGGCTGTCTTTTAAAAAAAATTTTTTTAATTGTTTTGTTTGTTTGTTTTGTTTTGTTTTGTTTGTTTTTCAAGACAGGGTTTCTCTGTGTAGTTTTGTGCCTGTCCTGGAACTCCCTCTGTAGCCCAGGCTGGCCTCGAACTCACAGAGATCCACCTGCCTCTGCCTCCCGAGTGCTGGGATTAAAGGCGTGCGCTGCCGCCGCCGCCGCCACCGCCGCCGCCGCCACCGCCCGGCTTAATTGTTTTTTATTTTTACAGTGTATGGGTGTTTTGCCTACATGTGTGTCTGTGCCCTGCATGAGTGCAGCGCCTGTGGAGGCCAGGAGAGGGACTCATATCCCTGGAACTGGAGTCACAGACAGTCCTGAGGAACCTGTGGATGCTGGGACCTCAAGCTAGGTCCCCGAAAAGATCAGCCAGCG
This sequence comes from Peromyscus leucopus, assembly GCF_004664715.2. Classification (NCBI taxonomy): domain Eukaryota; kingdom Metazoa; phylum Chordata; class Mammalia; order Rodentia; family Cricetidae; genus Peromyscus; species Peromyscus leucopus. Next base: position 31,198,012 of record NC_051082.1, read on the forward strand.
CTCCTAAGCACTCAGCCATCTCTCCAGCCCCTCTGCAAGCTATCTTGAAGAGCCTTTTGTCCTTGAAGCCATCCCTGAAGATTCCTTTGACAAGAAGGACACCAGCTTGGTAGCAGCCATTTAATGTATTCCCCGGCAGCCAAGTTGAGACCAGTAAAAAGGTGCCTGGGCCGTGGGATGACCCACCTGTTATCACCTGAGGTATCAGACATGGGAGGTGACCTCCCAGCACACAGCTCATGGTCTATATGCCACTAAAGATGTGTGTGTGTGAGCCAGGATGGGGAAGAACTCCCAGAGGACTCCCAGCCCCACAGCGCTGCTTTTGGAAAAAACGAGTCATTCAGATTTTTATGCAAAAACAGAGCAGAGTGTGGTGGTATCTGCACGTAAGGCAGATGAGGCCACCCTGGTCTACATAGTGAGTTCCAGGTGAGATCCTGACCCCAAAACAAAACAAAGCACAAATCAAAACAACCACCCCCCACCCCCATCTTAGTCAGGGTCTCTGTTGCTGTGAAGAGACACCACGACCACGGCAACTCTTACAAAGGAAAACATTTCATTGAAGTGGCGGCTTACAGTGTTAGAGGTTCAGTTCATTTTCCTCATGGTGGGACATGGTGGCATGCAGGCAGACGTGGTGCTGGAGAAGGAGCTGAGAGTTCTGTAGCTTATAGGCAACAGGAAGTGGTCTGTCTCTTTGGGTATGACTTGAGCATGTATGAGACCCCAAAGCCCGCCTCCACAGTGACACACTTCCTCCAACAAGGCCACACCTCCTAATAGTGCCACTCCCTTTGGGGTCATTTTCTTTCAAACCACCACACGAACACCCCCCCCAAAAAAAGGGGGGGGAGAAAAAAAAAACAAGCCATGAGAAAACATTTTCATCAAACCTTGTTGGGTTGGCCATTTTGAGACATGTGTGTTGAAGTTTGCTCCTACAATGTGTGGGAGAGATTTGAAAGGGATGACCAAGCAAAATTAGATGTTAGGGTGTCCCTGGGCTGACCCAAGTTCTTTTTTAAGTCATCTTTTTCAAAATAAGATTTGAGAATTTCATACAATGTATTTGGATCATGTTCACTCCTCCTTCAACTCCTCTGGGATCCACGTCTACTTCCCTACTCAGTCAACTTCCTCTCTCCCCCTCCCCCTCCTCCCCCTCCTCCCCTCCCCCTCCCCCTCTTGGGGGCCAAACCCTGGAGCACAGTCAACACTAGCGTCACATCCTTGAAGAAAACCCGTCCTTCCCAGCAGCTATCAATGGCTCCTCAACCAGGATGGGACTTGGTCTCCCGTCTCCATGTCAGGATTCTGACTGGCTTGATCTCGAGCCGGTTCAAGCTCTTATGAGAAGAAGGGATTGGAACGTGCCAGGAAGGGGACACACGGAGGACACAGCAAGGAGCTGGCATTTGCAAACCAAGGAGAAAGGTCTCGGAAAACTCAAGAAGGATCGGCTCCCTGAGTTTGGCCACCCAATCCTCAGAACTGTGGGACACACTTCCGCCTTCATACCCAGCCCGCGAGAGGCAGCTGCTGCCGGCTGGCACAGCAGTAGCCGTGGGACCTGCTCAGCAGAAGCCTACAAGCAGGCTTCCCCTGTCGGACAGAGGGATCCGTTGACTACCCTGGCATCCGAAGACAGCCGCCATGGCCGCCTTTGGGTGACGGCTACGCAGTGTTCCAAATCTTCCTGCCATGCCCGGGCCAAGCAGAGGCAAGGAGTCACTAACAGCCATCAGGCTCCTGATCTTCTCTGGAGAGTTCTGGGGCCTCTGACCCTCCTCTCCCACTGACGAATCTGCTTATTCAATAACTATTCGTCAAGCACAAGGGGTCTGCCCATCAGGGCACAGGTTTACAAGCTTACAACACTCAGGAGGTAACAGACCTCAGGAAATCATGACAGACGGTGGAGAAAATCAGAAAGGGATTGCAAAGAACTGAGGTCTTAAGAATTAATCAAAGGGGCGCTGAAGAGATGGCTCAGTGGTTAGAGTACTGCCTGCTCTTCCAGAGGACCAGGGTTCAATTCCCAGCACCCACATGGTGGCTCACAACTGTCTGTAACTCCTGTTCCTGGGCCATGTGGGCAAAACACCAAGTATATCAGATACAAATAAATAAATAAAAAGAAAAGGGGAAACTTAAAAAAAAAAAAAAAAAGTCAGTCAAAGGGCTGGAGAGATGGCTCAGCGGTTAGAGCACTGGCTGATCTTCCAGAGAACCTGAGTTCAATTCCCAGCAACCACATGACGGCTCAAAATCTTCTATGGTGGGATCTGATGCCCTCTTTTGGCATAAAGTTGTGTGTGTGGATAGAGCTCTCATACATAAATAAATAAATCTTTAAAAAGAAAAGAAAAAGGGGGGCTGGAGAGATGGCTCAGTGGTTAGTACCTCTGGCTCCCCTTCCAGGAGACCCAGGTTCAATTCCCAGCACCTACGTAGCTCACATCTGTCTGTAACTCCTGTTCCAGGGAATCCAGCACCCTCACACAGACATACATGCAAGCAAAACACTAATGCACAAGAAAAGAATCAATCAGAAAGGAGGCAGAGAGAGGTGGGGACGGATTGATGGGAATTCAGCTTGAGAGATGGCAAAAGGCTAAGAACCCTGGCTGCTCTTCCACAGAAGTCGGGTTCGATTCCCAGCACCCACACCATGACTCACAACCATCTCTACCTCAGTCCCAGAGGGTCTGACACCCCCCTTCTGGCCTCCATAGGTACTGCATGCACATAGTGCACAGACACACACAGGGCAAAACACCCTTACATATAAAATAAAAATCAATAAATCTTAAAATAAAAAGGGATCTGTAATAATGGGAGGAGGGCAGAGAGGACAGCGGACCCTGGGAGGACTGGTCGGTCAGAGCTTTAGATTTTACTGTATGAATTCATTTCAAACATTTATTCATGGATGGAGATGAAGAAATGATTCGGTGGTTAAGACCACTTGCTGCTCTTCTAGAGAACATGAATTTGGCCCCGGCTCCCATTCACAAACACCTGTATCTCCAGCTCTAGGGGATCCTGTCTTCCAGTCTCTGAGGTCACCAGCAGACACTGAGACACACACACACACACATACACATAAATCAAAATAGAAAGTAATCATGAAAAATAAAACATCCGGGCACGAGGCAGCCTCTCCTTCGTAGCTGGGACTCTAGGTGTAGGGTACCACCATGCCTGCTTCTGGATTTTTAGAATAAAACTATGAGAACAAAAATCTATGCCTGGATAATTTTTAACAGGAGAGAGGCCACTGTAGTCGAAAGTTTCTTGGTCCTGCCCGGGCCCCCGTGATCCAGACAAATCTCTCTTGGCTGCAGGACCCAAGCAAACACACAGAGGCTTATATTATTTACAAACTGTATGGTCTATGGCAGGCCTCTTGCTAGTTAGCTCTTATATCTTCAATTAACCCATTTCTACTAATGTCTGTTTTGCCACGTGTTCTGTGGCTTACCAGTCAGCTGGCATGTTGTTCCTTGGGCAGCAGACTGGCATCTCCCCAGACTCAGCCTTTCTCTTTCCTGTCTCTCTCCTTGGATTTCCTGCCTGCCTCTAAGCCATAGGCCAAAGCAGCTTATTTGTTAACCAATGGGAACAACATATATTTACAGCATAAAGAAAGACATCCCCCAGCAGGCCACCTGGTGTGTGGTATGGAAGGGTCATCCAGGATGCTAAGGGGAACAGAGCTGAGGGAAAGAGGCCAGGCAAGCACACGGGCTGGAGGGCGGGGCCAAGCTGGTGGTGGCTGGAACCACAGGAGTGACGAAGGCACAGGGCCCTATGGCAAACGCAGGCAAAGCCACCACCACCGCTACGTGGGGACATGTGTCAGGACAGGAGCGGAGACTTGGGTGAGTAGGGGAATCTCGGCCAGTGCTGCCACTCATGGTCCGCCCGGGGAGGCAGAGGACACAGTGGGGAAAGACGTCACTTGAGGGGACTACTGAGTCCTGCTAGCTTGGTGATGCCGCTGCGCTGTGTGACTTTTCCTGGGGAGACGCGAACAAACTCCATGCACCCCAGACGACAGATGAAAGACACAATCCCACCTTCATCCAGCTCAGTGAACTGGTGAGGGCGTTTTTTCGTTTTGTTTTGTTGGTTGGTTGTTTGGTTTTGTTTTTTCCCCTGTTCCTCACACTAACTTAATTAACTGGTAAGTTTTTGAGGGCCCCTTAAGGGAACATGGAGGAAAGGCTACTCACAGGAGTTTGGTGATACAAAGGCAGCCACATCACTGAATCCCACCAGCAGGGGTGAGGACTCCTGTAGCACGAATCTTAAAAGTTCTTATTAATAAAAACAAACCTGGAGCCAGGTACTGGGGTGAATGCTGGAAGGTCAGAGAAGCAGAACAGGCCCCAGCCACCTCACTTTGCTAGTTCCTCAGCTGATCCTGTTTCCTCAGACTGGAAGCCTCTGAGTCCTCATCCAGAATGAATCTCAGCTGAACTGCTGCTCAAAAGCCTTAAAGCTTAACCAGCCAAATGCTTCTAGTTTCTGGTCTTCATGCCTTTTATATCTTTCTGCTTTCTACCACCACTCCCTGGGATTAAAGGCGTGAGTCACCATGCTTGACTGTATCCTTGAACAGATGGATTTCTGCCTCTGGAATGCTAGGATTAAAGGCGTGTGCTACCACTGCCTATCCTCTATGTTTAATATTGTGGCTGTCCTGTTCTCTGACCCTAGGTAAGTTTATTAGGGTGCACTATTTTGGGGAACACAATACCACCACAGACTCCAATGGGGTGTATTCCTGGAACCCCCTGAATAAACTACCAAGAGCTGGGCCAGCTGGAGCATCCACTTTTCCCAGCAATTGTTGCCACTTCTTCAACCTTGGGGAGGGGTTTCTAGAGCCTGGCAAATTGTGTGAACGTCTCTCCACCCTCCAGGATGATATGCCTCAATTCTCCAAAAATGGCTATTCCAAAGATGCCCATTGGCTTAAGGAGGAGCAGACAGCTGGCATAGGTATCCGGAGTCTTATAGGCAGAAAGGATGGCAATAGGGACCAAGGGGAGGAGACAGCCCTGAGGAGATGGAATATGGCATCAGAGACATGCACAGCTTGCAATGACGAAGACCCCTCTTGCCACAGTTTCTGGCTCTACCACATCCCTCAAATATCTCTAAGCTCACTGGGCACAGCCAGAGGACCCAAGATGCATCAAGAAGCAGAAGACCGTCTTCCTGGGCAGAGGAGAAGCCACTGGTCACGTGAACGCCACCTGCAGGGCAGCTGTGCAGCAGACAGGTCCAAGAGCTCTGCGGGAGGAAGCCCGAGCTGAGAGCCCCAGGAAGGAGGAGCATTGATGTTTGCCATTACGCAGAGGGCAGAAGCGGTCATCACTCTCAGAAGGGCACACAAGGAGACAGGAAGAGAGGCAAGGCCACCATGGGAGGGGGCTGGGAGACCCCTGAGGTCAATGAGAAACTACACACACACACACACACAAAAAAATTAAGCTAAAATGTGACAAGACCATGGGGGACACTGGAAAAGTCACTAACTGGAAAGCAGCTTGGTCTCCCCCTCTCTACCTCCATGAGGACATCTGTCCCCACTGTCCCCTTGCAGTATGGGAAATTCCTCTCAGGCCTTTGCTGGGCCTTTTGAGGACCATCATCTCCCAACCCTGGGTTCTTCTCTCCTACCAACATCATCCTTAGTCTCAAGCCTTCTCAGCAACCCAAGCCAGAGACATCCACCCATCCATCAAGTCTCTGAATGGCAGCTATGGGTCAGGCCTTGTTCATGGTGCTCTCATTCCAGCGTGGAAGACAGGCCAGGCCCAAGTCACCCCTCTCTGGAACCCAAATTCCAGGGCAATCGACAATCAACATAAAAGGTTTTGTAATTCATTTCTTTTAGATGATGGCCATTGGGAGTGGGCATCACAGGCTTCGAGAAGAGAGAGGCAGTGTTGTGTGGGACAGGGGGATGTGTTCTTAGGAGAGGGACTGTGTGGAATAAGAGGGCTTCCTCAGGGGAGAAAGGCAGTGTCATGCATAATAGAAGGGTGCCCCTGGGGAGGGGTGAAGTGAGGGTGTTCCCAGAGGAGGGCCCCAGTGTTGCGGGGGGTAGGGATCGGGTGTTGTGACAGGAGGGGCAGTACTGTATGTGGGGATTGGAAATGCTGCAGGTCTTAGGTAGCCAGCCTTCCTGGGTAGGTGGTATCTAGGGTACAAGTGTGTCTCCATGGCATAGAGAAGATTCCATGCACAGGCGGAGGCTAGCGCAATGGCCAAAGATGGCTTACAGGGAGTTTCAACCCTCCCCTACATGGAATCAACCCTGTGGGTTCCATATCTAGCATTCCTCTCAAGAAACGGAGTTCCCATCATGGTCCAGCTGCCCAATAGAAAATCCGTCATGGTGGCTGTCCATCATGGCAGTAACCATCAACATTTCTGGGAAATAAACAGAATCCAACTCCTCCTTTTTTTCTCTTGAAAGCTGCCAATCTCTCTCCTGCCATGCTTCCTCACTCAGACACTTGCTTGTGCCCTCTTTGAGTCCCTTGGACATGTTTATAGGTGTCCTGGGCATTAGCTAACTTGCTTCTCTCAGAGAAGATTCCAGTGAGGGTGCTCATTTCTGGAGGAGACATGGTATCTTGGTTATTCAGATTGCTTGGGATTTTGTGACTGGACTAGGCATTTGGGCTTAGGTCATTGCTAGTGTTCCTAGGTGTGGATATCTGGATATCTGGTCTCCCTTTCATTGAACGGTTGTTTGGATCCTCATTTGCTCTTACTCCAACTTGTCAGGTGGTGCACCCCCTGAATTGTGCTTGGTGCTCAGTCTTGGGGCCACTCTGTGTACAAGTGGTGTGTCAGAAGTTGTTGTGAGATGATCTTTTCGTACACTGTGAGGATTTGTCTCTGCCAAGGCACCTTCTGATTGGTTTACTAATGAGCTGAATGGCCAATAGCTAGGCAGGAAAGGATAGGTGGGACTTCCAGGGAGAGAGAGGAACTCAGGGGAAGAATCTTAGCAGTGGGCATTTCACCAGTGAGAAGCCAGGGAAGTGGGGTGTACTGTACTGAGGAGAAGTAAAGAGCCATGTGGCAGAAGGTAGATTAATATAAACAAGCTAATTTGTGTTTTGAGGGCTAGCTGGGAACAAGCCTAAGTGAAGGCCAAGCTTTCATAATTAATAATAAGTCTGTATGTCATTATTCAAGAGCTAGCGGTACCAAGAAAGCCCAACTACAAGAAGTAGTATCTGCTTAGCTAGAAATAGGCGCAACTTCTGAGCCTAAGAGTAACTTTCTGTAGACTTAGAAGGTTCTCTCTGCCTATCTCAGAAGTCCGTGTAGACTTACTGGATTTTACAGACAGTCCTGGAGTTCTCAGGTGGACCCCCTCCCCAACACGCCAGGGCTGGGAGGAGTATGGATGGGGTAACTGATAGGCAGGCAGGATTGGGCAACCTAGCAATAGCCTCAGGCCAAACCCCACACTGTCCAGTACAGAGGGTAGGGGACAGAGGCAGAAAAGTGGCCCTCTGTCCTCCTGCATGTGCGAAGTCTCCTGGGCAGTCTGCTGTTTCTAGAAAGCAGTGGGATTAGAAACACTGATGCAGTGCAGGAGCAAAGTCTTCCTCAGAGTCAAGCTAGCTTATTACAAATGAATTCCAAACTCCTTCTCGCACCCTCCAAGTCTGCCCTTCCCACCCCAGCCTTTGGCCATCGCTTCAGAGCACCCCCTCCTGACCCCCCTGTATTGCCCCAGCTGCCCTGGTATCCCAGCTCCGTCTCCCCCAAGGTCTCTGCCCATTTGTATTAATTTGCTTTTCCATTGCTTTGATAAAACAATGTGGCCCAAAGCACATTAGGGTGGGAAGGGCTTGTTTGGTTTACGTGTCCCAGTCGTCATCCATAACTGAGGGATGCCAAGGCAGGAGAGCAGGCAAGGCAGGAACCTGAGGCAGGAACTCAAGCAGAAATGACAGAGGAGTGCTGTTTACGGCCTTGTTCCTCGGGGCTTGCTCAGTTCCCTTTATCCCACAACCCAGGACCACCCACAGTGGGATGGGTGCTCCCACATCCATCAACCATTAATCAAGAAAATGCCTTCACAGACTTGCCTATGGGCCAATCTGATGGATGCATTTTCTCAACTGAGAGTCCCCTCTTTCCAAAAGCCAGCTTGTGCCAAGTTGAAAAGCAAAAACAAAACAAACAAACAAAAAGAAACCCTACCCAGCACCCATATTGTTCTCTCTGCCTGGAGCTTTCTTCCTGACTTTCCTTAGGGCCACCTTTTCTTTCTTTTTTTCCCCCTTTCTTTCTTTTTTTTCTTTTTCTTTTTTCTTTCTTTTTTTTTTTTTTTTTTTTTTTTTTTGGTTTTGGTTTTGGTTTTTCAGACAGGGTTTCTCTGTGTAGCTTTGCGCCTTTCCTGGATCTCGATCTATAGACCAGGCTGGCCTCGAACTCAGAGAGATTCACCTGCCTCTGCCTCCAGAGTGCTGGGATTAAAGGTGTGCGCCACCACCGCCCAGCTAGTAGGGCCACCTTTTCACATCCTCAGCTCCCAGTAAAAATGTCACCTCCTGTCCTAGAAGTCGTTGCCAGTTGCCCTGCCTAAATAGCACCTTTAGTCTTTGTCGTTTATGGCCCTGTTAGATAGGTCCTTTCCATGAGTTTCTTCTCCTGCAGCTTGGCAATGCAGGTGTGAGAGCGTTGACTGAAGCACAGCAGTGACGACTGCAAAGTCGTGAAGTGGGTGGACCCGTGAGAGCCGCGGTGGACCCGTGAGAGCCGCGGTGGACCCGAGAGAGCCGCGGTGGACCCGTGAGAGCCGCGGTGGACCCGAGAGAGCCGCGGTGGAGGGGGGGGGGGGGGGGGGGGGGGGGGGGGGGGGTGGACCCGTGAGAGCCGCGGTGGACCCGTGAGAGCCGCCGGTGGACCCGAGAGAGCCGCGGTGGACCGGAGGCGGTGGACCCGAGAGAGCCGCGGTGGACCCGAGAGAGCCACGGTGGACCTGTGAGAGCCGCGGTGGACCCGTGAGAGCCACGGTGGACCCGAGAGAGCCACGGTGGACCCGTGAGAGCCGCGGTGGACCCGTGAGAGCCACGGTGGACCCGAGAGAGCCGTGGTGGACCCGTGAGAGCCACGGTGGACCCGAGAGAGCCGTGGTGGACCCGTGAGAGCTGCGGTGGACCCGAGAGAGCTGGGGTGGAGGAGAAGCCATGGGATCTGGCATCACTGTGATTGTGGCAATCAAGGGAGACCTTGGGAGCGTCCCCACATGATCTCGCTTGTTCCACCCAGTTCCCATTTCCCTCCTTTCCCCATGCACACCAGACTCATCTCTGCTCAGGGAAAGCAGGAGGGTCAGAGAGCTGCTTTGGGAAATGCCTTAGTTGTTATCGTTAATAGTTGGGCCCGAGCCCCCTGTGACCGAGTCCTTCTTCCCTTGACTGGTCCCTGTCTCAAGTCAGCCCACAGAACCAGAGCAAACATCCCAACCTGGTGTGGTCTCTGCCGCAATGCAGAGTGTTCCCTCTTAGAGGAGGAAGAATACTAGCTGTGACTAGAGGGAAGCCTGGGCAGGCTGTGGTCACAAGTGGGGCGGAAAGCAAGAAAAAAAAAAAAATGAGGAAACCGAACCATGTGATCTGCACGCATGTGTGGAGTAGCCACATCGATCTGTGTATGCATGCGTGCAGGCGCCACCCAGCCTTTATAAGCCATAGCCATATTCCCGGCTTCTTTCTTTTTCTCCCCACACGTGTCTCTTCCGCAGGCCTGATCACTTGTCTGTCCTTTTCTCTTATCTTAATAAAACTCTCATTAGTTTAAAAAAAAAATGAGGAAACCAGGATGATACAGGGAGGGGGGCGGTCAGCTGGGGAGAGACGGCAGAAGACTGCCCCCCCTGCTGTTCACCTCAGAGAAGACTGAAACTTGTTTTCACAGGCCAAATCATGAATGTCCCCCACAGGCCCAAGTAGTAAAGGTTTCATCTCCGGATAGCACCGTTGGAAGGTCGAGGCGCCTTTAGAAGGTCCTCAGGCCACTGGAGACACGCCCTAGAAGGGAACTGTGGACCTGGCCTTTGCTCCTCCCTTTTGTTCCTTGGCCATGAGGTGAATGTTTCTTCTGCCACACATTTTCCACCCTGACATACAGCCTGCCCACCGGAGGCCCAAAGGTCTGAGCTTCCCCATCTCAGGCTGAAGCTTCTAGAACCATTGGCTAGACACCCTTTTCCCTCCCAGATAAATGATCTCGGGTGTTTTGTTTTGTTTTAATTTTTACCTTTTAAGTAAAAACAAATTGTGTGTATACCTGTGGGTCTGTGCATGTGGGTCAGCGCCTGTGGCAGCCAGAAGCACTGGATGCCCTGGAGCTAGGGTCACAGGAAGTTGTGAGCCACTAATCTGGAAAGTAGAACCAACCTTAGGTCCCCACAAGAGCAGCCAGTGCTCTTAATCACTGGAGCCTTTTGTCTTTAAATTTTGTGTGTATGAATACTTTACCTGAATATATGTATGTGCATTGTATGTATGCCTGGTACCCACCGAGGCCAGAAGAGGGTACCAAGTACCGTGGAACCAGAGTTAAGGACAGTTGTAAGTCACCATGTGGGTGCCAGAAACTGATCTGAGGACCTCTTCAAGAGTAACAAGTACTCTAAACCATAGAGCCATCTCCCCAGTCCCCTCTTAAAGTTTTGGGGTTTTTATTGTTGCTGTTGTTTGGGTGTTTTTTTTTTTACCTTTATTTATTTATTTTGTTGTTGTTGTTTTGTGACTGGATGTTGCTACGCATAATAGAACTATCAATCCACCTGCCTCCACCTCTTTTTTTTTTTTTTTTTAATATATTTTATTTATTATGTATACCGAGTTCTGCCTGCAGGCCAGAAGAGGGCACCAGATCTCATTATGGGTGGTTGTGAGCCACCATGTGGTTGCTGGAAATTGAACTCAGAACCTCTGGAAGAGCAGCCAGTGCTCTTAATCTCTGAGCCATCTCTCCAGCCCCTGCCTCAGCCTCTTGAATGCTGGGATCCCAGGTGTGCACCGCCCTGCTCAGAATGAATTGCTGTACACTTCAAGTGCCAAAGGAGGCCCAAGGCAGTAGCCATGGTTTCTCAATGGAAACCCATGCTTTTTCAAGCCAGTATGGGTGGGAGTATCAGTTCCAAAGATGGAAGGAGAAAGACCACCCAGATTATGGCCAATTTACTTAAAACAAGCAATTAATTAAAGCAAGCTTTTTTATTCATGTACACAGGCTGCTTCCCCTTAAGGTGGGATTCAAGAGGTCAGCATTGGATGTGTGGAAAACAAGGCTTTTATAGCTCAGGAGTTGGGGGTTTCCAAATGGAGGATTTGGTGGGCAAAATAGGTGGGTTACAGAAGCAGAACATAAGCGTAACAAGTTAGTTATAACCACCTCCTGAAACAAAGACATGACTGCAAGGTGGGCATCACAAGTAGGTCATAGCATTGGTAGTCATAGATAGTTATAGATGGTCACAGATGGTCACAGATGGTCATAGATGGTCATAGATGATCATAGATGGTCATAGATGATCATAGATAATCATGGATAGTCATGGATAGTCATAGATGGTCATAGATGGTCATAGATGGTCATAGATGGTCACAGATGGTCATAGATGGTCACAGATGGTCATAGATAGTCATAAATGGTCACAGATGGTCATAGATAGTTATAGATGGTCATAAGTAGTTTTAGATGGTCACAGATGGTCATAGATGATCATAGATAGTCATAGATGATCATAGATAGTCATGGATAGTCATAGATGGTCACAGATGGTCACAGATGGTCATAGATGGTCATAGATGGTCATAGATGATCATAGATGATCATAGATAGTCATGGATAGTCATAGATGGTCACAGATGGTCACAGATGGTCATAGATGGTCATAGATGGTCACAGATGGTCATAGATGGTCACAGATGGTCATAGATAGTTATAATGTCATAAGTATTTTAGATGGTCACAGATGAAAGATCATAGATAGTCATAGATGATCATAGATAGTCATGGATAGTCATAGATGGTCACAGATGGTCACAGATGGTCATAGATGGTCATAGATGGTCATAGATGATCATAGATGGTCATAGATGATCATAGATAGTCATGGATAGTCATAGATGGTCACAGATGGTCACAGATGGTCATAGATGGTCATAGATAGTCATGGAT